>NC_041223.1:5020329-5144611 GCF_002837175.3 Physeter macrocephalus | reverse complement strand
GTTGTTACGTCTCCTTTTTCATTTCTAATTCTATTGATTTGAGTCTTCTCCCTTTTATTCTTGATGAGTCTGGCTAATGGTTTATCAATTTTATTTATCTTCTCAAAGAACCAGCTTTTAGTTTTATTGATCTTTGCTATTGTTTCCTTCATTTCTTTTTCATTTATTTCTGATCTGATCTTTATGATTTCTTTCCTTCTGCTAAATTTGGGGTTTTTTTGTTCTTCTTTCTCTAGTTGCTTTAGGTGCAAAGTTAGGTTGTTTATACGAGATGTTTCCTGTTTCTTAAGGTAGGATTGTATTGCTATAAACTTCCCTCTTAGAACTGCTTTTGCTGCATCCCATAGGTTTTGGGTCGTCGTGTCTCCATTGTCATTTGTTTCTAAGTATTTTTTGATTTCCTCTTTGATTTCTTCAGTGATCACTTCGTTATTAAGTAGTGTATTGTTTAGCCTCCATGTGTTTGTATTTTTTATAGATCTTTTCCTGTAATTGATATCTAGTTTCATAGCGTTGTGGTCAGAAAAGATACTTGATATGATTTCAATTTTCTTAAATTTGCCAAGGCTAGATTTGTGACCCAATATATGATCTATCCTGGAGAATGTTCCATGAGCACTTGAGAAAAATGTGTATTCTGTTGTTTTTGGATGGAATGTCCTATATATATCAATTAAGTCCGTCTTGTGTAATGTATCATTTAAAGCTTGTGTTTCCTTATTTATTTTCATTTTGGATGATCTGTCCATTGGTGAAAGTGGGGTGTGAAAGTCCCCTACTATGATTGTGTTACTGTCGATTTCCCCTTTTATGGCTGTTAGTATTTGCAGTATGCTCTTTTATAGCACAGTGAACTTTGATGTCTGTCACTCATCTCAAGTGTAAGTCGTTACTCTGTTATTACTTATTTTATGTTTGTCTTTCTTCCTAGTCTCTAAACTCTTCAAGCGCTTTCATGTTTGTCCAGTTACCTATCATAAACCTTGTTCACTAGGAAAGTATCTTCTGTATAGTAGAAAAACTTAATAAATATTTATTGAATAAATCAATGAATATATGAATGAGTTATTCAAGGTTATTACTGAGATAACTGAAATATGGTACTGAAATAGGCTGGGATTCAAGTTTGTGTTCTTTCCTCACTATATTATGTACCTTGTTCACTTTTGGGGGGTAGGGAATATTTAATTCCAGATATTTCTGTGGTGCTTACTATATACAAAACATTTTGCCAGATAAGTTAGGGAAATGGCTTCTAACATACAAGGACAGTAATTTAGCATGTGTTGAGTAAAGAAAATGCATAGTGATGTTAAAAAAAGCCTACTGTGGGGACTTCCCTGGTGGCGCAGTGGTTAAGAATCTGCCTGCCAGTGCAGGGGACACGGGTTCGATCCCTGGTCCGGGAAGATCCCACCGGAGCAACTAAGCCCGTGAGCCACAACTACTGAGCCCGAGTGTCACAAATACTGAAGCCTGCACGCCTGGAGCCCGTGCTCCACAATGAGAAGTGCGCGCACTGCAACAAAGAGTAGCCCCCGCTCACTGCAACTAGAGAAAGCATGTGCACGGCAATGAAGACCCAACACAGCCAAAAACAAACAAATAAATAAATAATTTTATTTAAAAAAAAAAAACCTACTATGAATTTAATAATGCATTTTAAATGACTTTGTACTATGTTTATTACGATAGCATGCATATATGTTGAGAAACTAGTAGTATGTTTGTGTATGACACAGCATTTAGTTTAGAATATGTACATATAAAATAAGACAAATACACAGATAAATATTTGAGAGAAACTGATAAAAATATCATAAAAGACGTGCAAGTCCGGATCTGTGTAGGGTGGAAGAACAGAAGAATATTAAGCTACTGGTTACATACCAAACTCTTACTTAGGCGTTTTTAAATGCATTGTGAGTAATTCAAAAAAGAAAAAGAACTGTCTTGCTCTCTTGAGGCTTATTACTCTATATCAGATGCAGAAGGCTATATTATAGTATTAAGTATATTATAAAGCCATAAAATTCTATGGAAGGAAGCAAAGTCGGGGAGAGATGAATTCTCGTAGAGGGGGTGACTTGGGAAAATATTATGGAAGAAGTAGTATTTGAACTTTTCAATTTCATTAAATTTTTATAAATTCTTTTTACTACCCTTAGTCTGTTTTCTGTAGAGCTCGTGGAATAATCATGGTTTATTCCTCTTTCTGGGAAGCTGTGGTCATCCTCCTTTACATGTTGTTTCAATTCCAAACCCTATATAGAAGGCAGTCCAGTGCTTTGATCAGCTGAGTTCTTCAGTCTGAAACCTCAGAGATTACATGTTTATTAAGCTTCTGTATCCTAAAAATTATATTTTGAAATAATTTTGTTTTAATATGTTTAATATATTTTTATTGACTAAGTTAATTTAAAAAATAGATTTCTTAAGCTAGTACTCTTTATCCCCAAAGTACTTTTCCAGTGTTTTTCTAAATTACAACTTCTAGTCATGTTATTTTATTTGCTGTTGTTCAGTCTTCCTTTCCCCATATTCCTACTTACGTCATTTCCTGTAATCTTCTATTACTCTTTGATTTTAAATAGCAGCCTGTTCAAACCATGCTGACGTCAATTATGAGATGGTAGCTACTCTTCTATGTGCTATACAAACATAACACATTTAGAACTTACCTCTGTTTTACAGATGAGGAGACCAAGGTTCAGATACTTTGCCCAAGATTAAACAGCTAGTAAGTGGCTAGTAAGTGTAATATCATAAATTCCTTAGAATATCATCAAATGGTTGTTAAAAATCATATTTAAAAATGGTATTCTAGGGCTTCCCTGGTGGCGCAGTGGTTAAGAATCCGCCTGCCAATGCAAGGGACACGGGTTTGAGCCCTGGTCCGGGAAGATCCCACATGCCGCGGAGCAACTAAGCCTGTGCGCCACAACTACTGAGCCTGCACTCTAGATCCCGCGAGCCACAACTGCTGAAGCCCACATGCCACAGCTACACGGGTTTGAGCCCTGGTCCGGGAAGATCCCACATGCCGCGGAGCAACTAAGCCTGTGCGCCACAACTACTGAGCCTGCGCTCTAGATCCCGTGAGCCACAACTGCTGAAGCCCACATGCCACAACTACTGAAGCCTGTGCACCTAGAGCCTGCGCTCCGCAACAAGAGAAGCCACCGCAATGAGAAGCCTGCGCAATGGAACGAAGAGCAGCCTCCGCTCACCGCAACTAGAGAAAGCCCGTGTGCAGCAACAAAGACCCAACGCAGCCAAAAATAAATAAATAAAATAAATAAATTTTTTAAAAAAAGGTATTCTAAAACTAATAATTGTTTTCTTTTGTTTTGGATGTCTATAGATTTTACTTTCTGAATAAATTCCCTCAGGAAAAAGTTTGTGACAGTGAACTACGTGCTGCCATTCACCTGCTGTCTCCTTAAAGTTATCATACATAGAACTGATAATAATTTTTGCTCGAGGCAGCAAGTTACTTACCCTGTAGGTAGATTTGTCAAAATGTTCATCTTGTTTCTTGTTACAGTTTTGAGTGAAATAATTGTAATCTTTTTGGGTTTATTGTTTTTTAAATATTATATTTAACCTTTCTTCTTAACGTACTGTTAGTTGTAAAGTCTTTAAGGCAGAAGTGTATAACTTGAAGTCAGTATAGCTGAGTGACATTGAGTAAGTCAGGTTTCTGCCCATTAGTTTGTCATTTTCGAATGAGAAATAGGTATTATAATAATATCTACCTCTAAGGTTTAAAAAGGATTAACTTTATGGATATAAAATGCTGCGTACAAAGCCCAGTATATGTTATTTTTTGTTAATAATAATGTTAGCTGTGACTTCATTTTTGTATCTCATGCTGTGCTCTGTCTAGTAAATATTGAATAGTTATGGGGCACTTATTGTGGTCAGTGCAAAGGGATGGGAGTTGAGTGATTCCAGACTTCTTGGAGCTTTTTAGGTAGTAATAATACATAAGACTTAAGTCAAAAGAACAAATGATAGAATGGGAATCTAGGAAACATCCTGTCTGAGAGAACCTGGAGAAATTTTCATTGAGGTGATTTCTAAAATTGGATTTTTGATGATTTGGGAAAGAAAACGGGCATGAGTAGAAATGGTAGTCCTTTTTATTTTTAATCTTCTTTCCTTAGTGTGCTGTCAACAAGTAAATATTTCAATTTAATATTTTAAAACAACACATTTTAAAACAAATGGTTGTTTTTCTATGCCTTTAATAATCTTTATGTCTGCTAGATGGGGGAATGGATAAGATCCAGTACAAGGTTTCACATACAAATAGTGAAATGATTCTATTAATGCTATTTGGAAGCATTTCATGCTTCCATGGACAGTAACTGCTTTTATATGAGTGATTGTTAGAAACAGAAACACAGCCCAGTGTTTCCAGAAGGATTTCATGCCAGTTCTTCTTACTCTCTCTCTTTTTCTTTTGAAGCATTAGGCAGCCATTGATATTTAAACTTGCTGGGAAATGCAATTAGAAATCACTTGATCATTTTTGTCCTTTTATGGGAAACTGTTTGCATATATTTAGTTCAGTCTTTTCAGCCTTAACTATGGCATTATCAAGATCATATTTAGCTTCTCAAATGGTCATGGGTACTGTAAGTGGCTCTGCTCTAGTGAAAGTTTACTAATTTTGGTCATGATTGGGACAGACCAATATTATTTGGCCTTAGTTTGGCCATAACTGGTGATACAGAAGTTTAGTTTCAAAATACAGTAATTACAATTAAATTAGTGGAATTAATATATGAAACTTGGAATGAGGACTTAATGTGACAGTTTTTCAATATTTGTAGGAGTTATAGGTGTTTCTTATGAAGGAAGAATATTGAGAATAGTCCTTTTGTTATTAACTTGGGAAATATTTGACCTAAAACATTAAAAGTTTTTGAATTTAGCAAATATTTCATTGTGCTAATAAGCATTTGTTGAATGCTTGCTGCCTATAAAGACATTCCTATATGATGATTTCCACAAACTGAATGTAAAAGTATTCTAATTTTTATATATTATTAGAAAATAACTTGCTCTGAAAACATGATTGTTGATGGACTCAAGTTCAAGTTGAAATTTTTTTTGAAGTCAACTTTATAACTAGAGTCAGTCAGTGAGCAATTTAATTATGTATAGTCTCCTTTAAGAAATGGTCCTCAATGTACATTTCTTAAAATAATTTAAGATTATACAACTGGGTATAGTTATATGTTAGGCTTTATCAGTTGGCTTAAGATGTATATATTCATAAGTGTGTTATTGGAACCTTGGTTTGCTTAAATATGTAACACTTTAGAATTCCTTTCTAGGCGGTTTTGGAGTATGAACTTTCACATTAAGAGCACAGTAGGGGAAGAAGTCTTGTGCTCATTTGCCTGACTACAAATGTATAATTAAAAGAGTCTGTCAGCAGGGGTTGGGGCAATCAGTGTGTTCTGATGCTTCATGTTATAATTACTTTGTTGTTCAAACAGATATTGTAATTAGAGCATAATTTTAAATTTCAGAGGTCAGTGACTCATCGAGGTTTTTGTTGTTGTTGTTTTGGTTTTATTCAAAAAGGTAGTTTCTCAAATTCTGAGAATTTTTTTTAGCTTAATATTTGTATATCACTGTATACAGCAAATGAAATGGATGATTTTTTTTTAAGGTTTATTATTATTATTTTTTTGGCTGCATTGGGTTTTTGTTGCTGCACGCAGGCTTTCTCTAGTTGCGGCGAGCGGGGGCTACTCTTCGTTGCGGTGCACGGGCTTCTCGTTGCGTTGGCTTCTTGTTGCAGAGCACGGGCTCTAGTCGCGCACGGGCTTCAGTAGTTGTGGCACGTGGGCTCAGTAGTTGTGGTGCACGGGCTTAGTTGCTCTGCGACATGTGGGATTTTCCCAGACCAGGGCTCGAATCTGTGTCCCCTACATTGGCAGGCCGATTCTTAACCACTGCGCCACCAGCGAAGTCCCCTGAAGTGGATGATGTTTTATTGAAAAGTAGTGGTTAGAAGTTATTTCAGGACAGTGATTTTAATTAGCCCTAATTTAGGAATGGGTTGGATATATGTATGCATTGTGTATTAAGACAAGATTTTCGTTTTCCCCTACTGAAAATTTTAGTGAGTGGAGGAATTGTGTGTTAAGTGGCCACAGGTTTATCATTTTTGTATATTTGTGTCATTGAAATTTGATAGGCATTTCTCTCATCTAGGAAAAAAGTGTATTTGTAGGTGTGAGAAATCTGTTTTACCAGGTACTTCTCTGCCAGTTGTTGATACTCTTCTTCATGTGACTTACTCAGGAATTCATTGACAAAGAAAGAGAACATGACGTGGAATTAGGGGAAAAAAACACTAAATAAATTTACCGGATAATTAATCTGTTTCTTTATCTGCATCCAAATTCCTTACCAGCTCTAAAATTCTATAAGAACAAGATGTGCTTAAAATTCCACGTAAAAAAATGTTTAAAGGTAAAATGGTAAAGTAGAAAAAATTCTAGAGAGTCACGACTTCAGTATTCTGTTTCTAGCTTTTTCACTAATTTATGATGCTATTTTAAGGCAATTTACTTAATTTTAGGGCTCTCATGTAGGTGATGTCATGTTTTAGGAATTGGTTGTTGAGAGTTGCAGGCTCTAATGTTCTCCCTGGTAAACACTTCCTATCTGTATGACTTGGGCAAACTTTATGGGCCTTAACCTCCTCATTAACATGTTAGTGAGAATAATAGGACCTCAGTCTTATGGCTGTTAGGATGACTGAGTGAGGTGTGATGTGTTTATATTGCTTAGTGTGGTACTTGACACACAGTAAGTGTTTAATGAAAGCTTAGGTAGTATCAGCATCATTTTCATTTCTGAATTTCTTTATCATCACGTGAGAGACTAAGAGCTACTTGACATTTATTTCTCTGTAGTACATTTGCCAAGAATCTAGACCATAATAAAGTATTATTGGTAAATGTGTCTATCTGTTTCATAATCAGTTATGAATGGTATTATAGAGCTGTTTTATATGCTACTAAACTTTATTATATAAATAAAGATACATTCCATTTCCTTGAATGCTGTCTTGTCATTTCAGACTGCCTTAAATAAAAAAAAACCCAAGGTGTCATCAGTTTTGAGCTTTGAACTTTTTTTAAACACAGGAATTATTTATGAATAACTTGTCTTTGCTATCATTTTGCTTTGTTATATTGAGATACAACTTTAGTCTTGCAGTTTTAAAAAGACTGACCCTTATTTACTCCATTCTTCTGATATACTGAAACAAGGTAATATTGAGCTGATAGAATAAAGGAACAGCACTGTCTTTCGTGGGATATGAAAATCAGCGGTCATGAGCATTATGCTAGAGAATCTGAGTGAGTTGACTAGAAGAGAAGTAAGAGAACAAGAATAAAAGATAAGGGGTAAAGATGTTCAAATGTAACTGGCAACTTAAATAGGAGGTCAAAAAGAAGCAGGCCCAGAAACAAAGATAAATGATCAAGGGAGACTGTCTGGAGGCTTATATAGGCAGACACAGTGATCATGAATACAGAAGAGCGCTGTGGGGAAGCAATCTGGTATTTGATTTTAGTGATACTCCCCAATAATAAAAGCTCAGTCGTTCAATTCAGTCAATCTGATAGCTAAAGACAATGCACAGATAGCTATAAGTTATAGTATGACACACTTAGAGCAAAAGATAAATAAAAGTAAATATTAGGGCTTCCCTGGTGGCGCAGCGGTTGGGGGTCCGCCTGCCGATGCGGGGGACGCGGGTTCGTGCCCCGGTCCGGGAGGATCCCACGTGCCGCGGAGCGGCTGGGCCCGTGAGCCGTGGCCGCTGAGCCTGCGCGTCCGGAGCCTGTGCTCCGCAGCGGGAGGGGCCACAACAGTGAGAGGCCCGCGTACCGCAAAAAAAAAAAAATGTGAAAAAAAGTAAATATTAAAGAAAGCATTCTGGACATAAGTGATAAATTGCATGAAGTTGTGGGTATCAGAATCCACGTTTGTGAATAGGCCAATTTATTGACAGCGTGGAGTGAATGTAAGCGAGAAATGGCACCTGAAGTTAGTGTGGATTGAAATGAGTGGGTGAATGTACAGCAGCCTCTCTGTCAAGGCAAAAGAAAGCTGATAACTGCATTTCAGACTTTATTCAAAACCAATTGGTCTTTGTCCTCAAGTATTAAAAATTCACACTGACTCAGAAAACTCATTCAGGGTCAATAATAGCTGAGACATAATCGGGGACTAGTTTGCAGAAGGGAGGTAATGAGCTGAGCATGGTGAGTTGAGAGTGCTTTCGAGACAGTGACACACACATGTCAAGTTGGCAGTTGAATTTGGAGGTCTAGAAATAAGGACTGTGCTGGAAATGTAAATTTGCGAATATGTGGATACAGAAAACCCCATATTATTATATATTGCTGAAGATTTAGTGGCACATTATATGAAATGCTTTTGGTGACTGTAAAACAGAAATTAAAATAATTAGTAATGAGCTGTTTTTCCACACCAGTTTCTCAGCTGTTTATTCCTGAAATACTATTTGAAATGTGACAGTAAAAAGAAATTAATACCTCAACCACAGTTTCTAGGAGATAGACCATATTTGGTGTATCTCCATTTTGCCGTCAGTCCTCTCTGCTTCATTTTGTCCTTTTCTTTGTCCCAAATTATTTATTAAAGTGAGAAATTTGGGGAGTAGATTCTTACTGCAGGTATTCTAGGATATAGAAGTAGACACTCTATAATCTTACTCTATCTCTTGTTTGTTTATAGCTGAAAGAGAACCTTTATGAATATGTTTGACTTCTGTAGTGTTTGCCAATTCCAGATTGCCTTTATTATCTGTTTAAGAAACAGAAAGAAAATACAGGGAGAAGTTATATTTGTAGTGAATAATTGCTAGGCTCAAACTCACTGTTAAAGGCATTAACTCTTCCTGAGTTAGAATGGACCACAGTTGTATAAAAGTGGCTTCTGAGTGGAATGATCTTAAAACCTTTTTTAAAATGAAGTTTAATATGCTCATAGATTAAAAATATGTAATTCTGTAGAGCCTGATGTAGAAAACATCCTCTTCCTCTGCTAACAGCCAGCACCACCCACAGTCACTTCTTACTCTTGAAGAGATTCTTTAGGTATTTATTCTCAATTGCTGCATTTTGTGCTTACCTTGCTACTAGTTGACTTTTTTAGTTTTCATCTCACTCTTTCATTGTGTGAGAACTCATGGGGCCCTTCCCATTTGGAAGCTCTTATCATTCTGTTTTGTTTTAAAAGTATGTAATATGTTGATGATTTTTCTCCCGTCTGCTTCCTTTTTCTTGGTGAAACATCAGCAATTCAGTTTTTGGACCTCTTGGACTAGTTCTCTAATTTTTATACTCTTTCTCTGCCGTTTTCCGTCTCTGTCTTTGCTGCTAAATTGGAGGGAGAATTCAGTTTTTATCTTCAAACGCCTCTATCACGTTTTTTATTTTCACTATCATATTTAAGTTTCATGAGTTCCTTTTTATGTTTTGAATTCTTTTCATAGCATTTTTTACTTGTTTCAAGGATGCAGTATCTTCTCTTAACTCTCTGAGTCTTTTTGAGTTTTTCTTCTCACTGCCCAGTGATTGCTTTTTTCAGGTGGTTTCCTGTTGTTGGGTTGGCCAGACTTTCCAGAGAAAGGTCTTCCAGTTTCTTGCCCCCAGTGTGTGGGCTGGCTGTCCTCATTCTGGGTGTGGGGTGGGGGGAAAAGACTGGATACCTCAGCCTTCACTGTGTAAATGATCCTGTCAGCTGCCCATCAAAACCCAGTTCTAGAAAGTGGAACTCTTTAGGAATGCATTTCTAGTCCTTTGCTAGAAATTAGGGAGTGCTAGATAGCCAGCTATTTAAGGATAGGGGATGCGGAGATTCAGCTGTTCCTTCAGTTTTCCAGTCTTAGCCCCACCCTTATCCCCAACTTTTACTGCTGCCAATTTCCTAAGCCTTTACGGAGGCTCTAAGTGTAAGTTGGTTTCTTCTTGCCTGGGTTAGCTAAGTCCCTGACTACTTAGCCATCTGCTTTCTAGTTTCCAAATTGTTTCCTTTCACATTTTCTTCTTCCTTATGAGTTTGTGCATTTTAAACTGTACAGTGTTTTAGAAGAATTTTAGGAAGGAGTTAAAGTACATGACTACATTAGTTTCACCTTTTTTGTCTATAAGTGTTTTCGAAACCATAAGCAAAACTATTTGTTTTGAAGCAAACATTAGGGTAGGTATAATTTTATTTTATTTTTGTATTTTTAACAGGCACCTAAGTTGATGAATTTATTAAGAGTATCATTTACCAAGGTGTTGTACAACTCAAAAATGTATTCCTCTGATAAAGCACAATTCAAATTATCCTGCAGCTTTATTCTTTGTTCCTGTCATGCAAATAATATCCCTTCCTTTTTAAATCCTCTGACTTTTGTCTTCCCCGTGTATAAAAATTTCTGTGGCAAGTCACTTAGGATTTTAATTTTCATTCTTAGGCCTTTCTAAAATGTTTTGGAGTATAAATGTTCCTCAGTTGTCTCCTTGTATTAGTATCTGTATGCATTAATAATATCACAAACACATGCTTTTTAGTGTCTTTGTCTACTAATTATAACATCTGTGTCAGTTCTAGGTTGGTTTCGATGGATTGATTTTTCTTCTTATATATGTTTCATTTTTCTCCTCCTTTGCCTGTCAATTTATTTTTTAAGATTTTTTTTTATGAGGACCATTTTTAAAGTCTTATTGAATTTGTTACAACATTGCTTCTGTTTTATGTTTTGGTTTTTTGGCCCCGAGGCATGTGGGATCTTAGCTCCCCAACCAGGGATTGAACCCTCACCCCCAGCATTGGAAGGCAAAGTCTTAACCACTGGACTGCCAGGGAAGTCCCTGCTTGTTAATTTCTGATTAGATGCCAGATAGTGTGAATTTTACCTTGTTGGGGGGACATATTCCTGTAGTTATTCTTGGGCTTTGTTCTGGGACACAGTTAAATGGGAAACAGTTCGATCCTTTTATATCTTGCTTTTAAGATTTATTCAGGCAGTGTTTGGAGCAGTGTTCAGACTACTGACTAATTATTTTCCACTAGTGAGGCAAGACCTCTGCACTTTACCCAGTGTCTGTATATCATGAAGTCTTTCCCGTCTGGCTCTGTGTGAGAACCTGGCACTTATACCTTGAATCCTTTGGCTAGTTCTTTCTCTGGCCTCTGGTATTTCTTCCCACATATGCGCTGATCAGTGTTCAGTTGAATACTTGAGTCAACTTTGTGCAGATCTCCAGAGTTCTCTTTCTGTGCAGCTCTTTCCAGTGTTCTTTTTGGTGAGCTCTAGCTGCTTTGGTCTCCCAAGATGCTAAGCTTAGTCATCTCAACTCAGAGAGGCAGCCTGGCACTGTTCCCAGGGCTGCAGCCTAGAGATTCCCAAGCCAGGGAGCCGGGACAGTAATGGGTCTTACTTCATTGATTTCCCATCTCTCAGCCTCATTGTCCTATTGCCTGAGGTCCAGAGGCTTGAGGACTGATGTTTCGCCTGGTTTTTTTGGTTTGTTTTTTTGTTTTGTTTTCTTTTTTGGTTTTTTTTTTTTTTTTTGGTTGTTTCAGGCAAGAGAGTCTTGTTCATGTTACTTTATCTTGGCCTGAAGCAGAAGTCCTTTATTTGTACGGATGTAGAGACACTTATAGGTTCATTAACATATAAACATACATACACACACACATACACACAGGGAACTTTATTAAATTTATCTATAAAAAATTGATAAAATACAAATTTTAGTGAGAAAATATCAACAGTTTTCAACATAAAAATTAAAATCTGGATTTTAAAATTGGTTTTTATTGCCACAGTAGAGGTATATCTACACATTTTATATTCGGCACACAGATAACCCTGACTGACGTTCCCAGTTTCTTGACTCATTGACTCCTCGGGTCTGTCAGTTTGTCATGGTGTCCCCTAGGTGAAAAGAAATGCTTCATAGTTTTTCTTCTTATTATTAAATAGTTACTTCCAAACAACTTAGTTTATCAACACAACTTAAACTGAAAAAAAGTTTATTTTATTTATAAATAGCCACATTATTTATTAATGGGATTTGTTTTTCTTTGGGGCACTGTTCACATTCTCAAACCTGGGAATCAGATTGGACACTACCACCCTGTTTTCCTGTTCCACATTGATTTTTGCATGGACTTGGCTTTTTATTACAGCAACCACTGAAAACCTAGCATCGCAAAGATAAGACATCATCACAAGGAATGTAGCGTGATCTAATATTGATAAAGTCCAGTATTTTGAGCTAGAAGTTTGCATGGTATCTGACAGACATCAACTATTGCTGTTTCCCTTGAAATTTCAAGTACCCCGTGGTACCCCTGTGAGCATACTGTGGTATCTCTGAGTTTACTCCTTGGGAACACGTAGATGGCCTACCATAGGTTGGTGTGCTTTGTTTTGTTTCTCGTTTCCCCTCACAACATTTGGGTGCATTTTCATACTAATGATATTAACAGAAAATAGAGGCAGAATCATATACTTTAAGAACTTATTTCTATCCCTATTGGCTGAGTTCCATAGATTTTTTTCCTAGCCTGGCCTCTGCAGACATATGAGTTGTAGTAGAAAGCTGTTTTTTTAATACCAGTTTTATTTTCTTTGATTGGAATCTCACAGTTCAGTAAATAGTAATCATTAAAGATGAAAGTTCAACAACAGGTATTGTTTATGTATGGTACCTGGCACTGAGCCATATGCATTTATTTATACCATTCTTATGTTTATTTATAAATTTATATTGTTTTTAGTTTTTAAAGAATTCATATTTATGAAATATTTATAAATATATTTGTATATTATCTCTAAAGCTTAAAGCAAGAAGTGGTTCTGAAATTATTATATATTAGGTGAAAGGGAAGTATGGCCAACTCTACTTCTAAACCTCCCTATAGCTTGGCAGTGTTTTCAGCCTGGGGCTCACTAAGTCATTTGAAGATACCAAGGAAATGAAACGTAGATGTTCTCTACTAAAACTAGTATTTAAGATGGTATGGTTAAAGAGTAACTGGTACAGTTCACTGTTTTCAAAGTAAGGTCTGATAGAAATACAGTTAAGACTATTCTCACATTTATTCCTTGTTGTGATTATTTTTATAATGAAATGGTTCTATAATTACTACTTGAAATGCTTAAAACAAATGGCATTTGTCTTATATAGTAATGTCTGTTGGCAAAATACTTTTCCTAATCTTGAATTCAGCCAATGTTATTAAAAGTAGTTGTAACGATATGGAAAAATCGGTGAATTTTAGAATGAAAATATTGGTTCAGTTCCTAAAATGTCAAGGTGTTCGTTAGTTCACCTTGACAGGTGACTTGCTTAAATTAACCTCGATGACCTTGTATTTACTCATAAGTAAAATATAGGAATGATAACACACTTTTCATGATAACCTGAGGATGACACTATACATAAGTTTCTTAGTACGTAAGAGCACTGCAGGGGTTGTGATTGCCTTGTTCACTCTTACACTCTTAGTATCTGGCTCCATGCTTTTGGTACATAGTAAGTGCTCAACAAATATTTGTTGAATTAGCTATCAATACCCAGTAGTCTCACACTCAGGCTTTTGGCCAAGAGAAGAATTTAAAAGGTATATAATGTCATAGCAAAACAATGCAAGCATAGCTTAATAATTGCAACAGGTTATTATTATGAAAGACGTGCTCTCTCTTTGAAAAGAAAAATTTGTAATAGTATGCTTTGTAAATTTTTAGGAGGAGCAAAATCGAGGCAAGCCTAATTGGGAGCATCTCAATGAAGATTTACATGTACTGATCACTGTGGAAGATGCTCAAAACAGAGCCGAGATCAAACTGAAGAGAGCTGTTGAGGAGGTGAAGAAATTACTGGTACCTGCAGTAAGTAATAATTTCCAAATCATTTACTATAGAATAATAGACAAACATAGACGTTGCTCCAGTCCTTAAATGGGAAAATCTGTTCCCTGTTTATTTTTCGTGAAGGGAATGTTGTGAGGGGAGCAAACTCAATTAGTGGCCTGTTTTTTCAAAAGTATTATTACCTTTGCATCACTCTGTTATAGGGTAGGAGTGTAGGTGCATCATCAGTAAGCAGGGTGATGAAAGCTTTCTCTCTTCTTCTGGATCAGTTTCTCATTGCAAGCAAGTAACGGGTGTACAGAAGTCTGTACAAATGAATACTTCACGTTGGGTGAGCTGTGTTAGTGGGAGCACATTGAGTTGTCTGTGGGTTCCACGTACTCTACTGGCATATATCATTGTTTACCACAGAAAGGTTAATGTTTCATAGTGAAATTTTCCCATAATATGGTAAGATTTTCTTTTAGAAAAATAAGAGCTAACTTTTACTAATGTACCAAGCACCATTCTGAGCACTTCTCACACTTTTAACTCACTTAATATTTCTAAGATAATAAAAACTATTGAAGTTCATACTTAGGGATTGTAGATAAGACACGAAAAGGAATTTTGGAGGGTGACATAAGAAAAGACCCCAAGGAGAGAGGAGTCACTGAGGCTGGAGAAAAACCAGGAGTGTGGAGTCCTGGAAGCCAAGAGAAGTTTGTTGCTGAAGATTGTTCAGTTAAGATAAGAAAGGGGAGTTAACCATTGGATTTAGCAAGTAGTAGTCATTGGTGACCTTGCCAAACAGATTTTTGGATGGTGGATTTAAAAGCCTGATTAGCTCAAGTTCAAGAAAGAATGGGACAACAGAAAAAGGAGTTGAAATTTTTTTCCCCTAAGATTTCATTATTTATGTAAATGATCCTTTCAGTACTCTTGACCTCTCAGTTCTTTTATTGCTTCATCTTCAGTGATCTTATCCTCCACTCCATATAAAGTGCATTTTAAATTTTAGTACTTTACTCATATTAAAATTTCTAAGTTGCCTTCCAGAAAATTTGTACCAATTTGTAGTCCTGCCAGTGTTACCTGAAAATACCTGTTTCTCAACAGTCTCAAACCCTGGGTATTACTAAACTTTTTAATCTTTAATCACAAAAATGTGAATACGATAATTCTCATAGTTCTTAAAAATATATTAGATGAGTTTTTATATTAGTTTTTTGTAACAAAAATTCTAAATCTTTATGGTCACATTTTGAACAGGTACACAATCCCTAGTTTCATATTGTTTCTGTGGGGAATACGATTCAGTTTACATATCATTTACAGAATGAACTTATAGCTAAAGTATGGCATTACCTTTGTATTATTTCAGTATAAATGTTTCTTACCTACCCGTGTAGAATAAGTTCTTCTTTGGAAAGAGGTAGAGAGTTGTGTATAGTTTAATGTTTTTGTGACTATTATGTTTAATGTTATATAGCAAAAGATCTAATCCTGACTTAAGGGACATGGGGGTGTGGAGGGGAGAGTTGGTAGACTTTGTGCTTGATTTTAAATTTTATAATTACATGTAATAAATATTCCATTTTGTATTTTACATCTGGAGATAAGGCTAATAAATCTCGGTAAAGGTTGTACCTGTGCTCCTTGTGACATGATTCTAATTTTTCTAATAATTTTGATGATTTGAATGTGTCTCCATCAGTTTACATAACACCACACACAACTTAATGTTTAGAGTTCAAACTTTTTAAATTCAAATTGGGGTTTCAAAACAACCTTACAAAGTAAGTTCTTTTCCCCCCATTTTTCCAGCAGGCACAAGAACTCAGAGAAACCTTAGCATTTTCTAATTTCACTGCAAAAGTAATAGGGATTTTGAGATGATCACACTTCATTCATTTGTAGAGTGATAATGTTTTACCTAACGAACTTGTTTACCCTGGATAATACCATTTTTATTTCAGATGTTTCTCTGATTTCAGTAATCTGTTTATTTTAATCTCTTGTTTCTTAAATCACAGAATAAACCATGCATAACTAGAGAAGAGTCATTTCTTTAGTTACATATAGTATAACTAGTCTGGCAAGTCTAAATCTGTTACCATCAAGTATCTACTAAAAATATCCTTTTCATTGTAGGTACAGTTAATCAGTTGTTTAATCTCATTTCCATAAATCTGAACCATACCTCCTCACATTCTTGAGATCTTCAGTATACTCTCATAAGTACAGTGAAACATTTTGTGAAAATCAAATCGTACTCACTGATAGAAAAGGACTATTGAGCAGTGCCCTGATTTTGCTCATCTTTGGGGACTTAGGTCATCCTTGGCAAAAACCAACTGCTGAGGTATTGATAAGTCTATCTCCAAAAGTATTTCTTGAAGACATGTATTCTTGCCAACCCAGTTAAAATAACCTGTCTTTTCACTTTTAGTCTTAACCCATTCAGTTCATTCTCTCATAAGTTAGTACGAGTGATTTTTTTTTTCTTTAAATCATATAAAGATTATCAGTGACTTGCCATTTCACTCCTCTGGAAGTGGGGTAACAAGTGAGTTATCTGCTCTGAAAATCCTTATTGTATACTGAAGAAATGGCTCTTAATTGTAAACAAGGTATGGGTAGTTGTAAAAATTTTAAAGTCAGAGAAGGAAAATGTTTATGAAATAATTAATTTTAGGACTTTTGATGGCGTCATATAAGTATAAAGTAAAATTTCACTTGTATATGTATTGGTTCTCTCCAAGTTAGCTTATAAATGGGAGAAAGACTTTTGAAGTACTAGGATGCAGTATAATGAAATGAGTGAAAAAACATTACTCCTCCTAAAAAGATTATGGGGAAATCCTCAAACTGCTAGAATTTTACTGAGTATATAGGTAGAACATTAAGCAAAGGTTATATAGGAAGAAACAATCATGTCAAGATTTGATATGGTAATAGCTTTCTTATTTTAAGTGAACCCTATAAGGAAATTAGTGTTACTTGGAATTATTAGGGACTTGTGATTCTGCATTTGTGATTTCTGGTTTTATGTAACTGCTTTGTTCTAAAAGTTAATTGGGTGGAAAAACTATAGCTTTTATGATTCTTACGGAGTTTTACAATATAGACTATTTCCTAATTTTAGCTAAATATTTAAGACAGGATATGTTGATCATTTTTGTTTGTTATTAGGCCGAATTGCAATGTGCTGCTATATGCCTTTCTATAAATTTTTGTTTCTTTAATTAAACTTCTATGATATAGTTACTAATTTAATATAACCCTATGATAAATTATTTCGTAATTAGACAAATGGTATTTTTTAGTAGATTATTTAATTACTAATTTTATATATCTAAACCTTAGGCTTTTAGACATGTGTGTTGAACTGGTTTATTATAATTAGAAAACTTTCTTCAGATGATATTTTAATGCTTGTTCTTATTCACATCATAATTCTCACACTTTTCCTTTGAACCTTTCAATATAAACTGGGCTGTTACATTTCTTGGCTGAACTTCTTACAGTCTTTGCTCAGCATTTACCTAATGTGCTTACAAATACACAGAATTTTGGGAAATTATGACTTCTTTGTCTATTCAAATCACTTTAACATAGATTTGATCCATACAGAGAGCTTGTATATTAAATTAATTTACTCACTTGCCAATTCTGTCATCAGATGTTTTTGTTTCCTTTATTCTTGCTACACTGATACTGTAATATGCTATAAATTCCCATTTCTTTTACCTTTTGTAACAGAGTATCTAAACCTGCTTTTAATTAATTTGGTCTTAATATCCTCATGTACATATTAGGACAATTGATTAGTTATTGTGCAGGCCCTTGTTAACCATTTTAAGGACTTCAGCTTTTAGTCTAGAATGGGTGAAACCATTGGAGTGCTTAAGGAGAGGGGAATGACATGATCTGATTAATATTCTATAAGGCTTGCTGGCCTGCTCTGTTTAAAACAGAATAAAGAACACAAAGTGAAAGGAAGCTCTTGTAGGAGTCCGCAAATTATGGCCCATGGGCCAAATCCAGCCTCCCACCTGTGTTTGAATAGCCCATGAACTAAGAATGGTTTTTACATTTTTTAATGGCTGGGGAAAAAAATCAGAAGAATAATATTTGGAGAAGAAGAATACATCATGAAATGTGAAACTTATATGAAATTCAAATTGCATTGTCTGACAAGTTTTACTGAAACACAGCCATGCTTATGCTTATTCATTTATGTGTTGTCTGTGGCTGCTTCTGTGCTCCAGTGGTGAGTTGAGTAACTGCCACAGAGACCATATGCCCAGAAAAGCCATTTACTGTCCAGCTCATTACAGAAAAAGTTTGCCAATTCCTGGACCATTGCATTAATTCAGACGAGAGGTGATGATGGGTTGGGCCAGTGTAGCCATAGCGGTGAGTCATGGTCTGATTGTGAGCATATTTTTAAAGTGAAACTGGCAGGTTTTGCTAATGGATTGTCTGTGGGATGTTAGAAAGCAAGGCATCAAGGATGACACCAGGGCTTCCCTGGTGGCACAGTGGTTGGGAGTCCGCCTGCCGATGTAGGGGACACGGGTTCGTGCCCCGGTCCGGAAAGATCCCACGTGCTGCGGAGCTGGGCCCGTGAGCCGTGGCCGCTGAGCCTGCGCTCCGCAACGGGAGAGGCCACAACAGTGAGAGGCCCTCGTACCGCAAAAAAAAAAAAAAAAAAAAGGATGACACCAAGATTTTTAGCCTGAACAACTGGAAGGATATAATTGCTGTTACCTTGATGAAGGATATGTTAGGAACAGATTTGGAAGAGATTACTTGGAACTCAGTTTTGGATCTAGTAAATTTGAGATGCCTGTTGGCTATCCAAGTGTAGCTATTCTAGTATTCTATTCAGATTAACAAATACTTATTCCAGGTTGGCTGTATTTTAGAACACTAGGGGTACAGAAAATTATTTAAGGCAAGATCTTTAATATTTAGGCAATGACATTTCCCTAACTGTATTTCATGAGATACTTTTCATAGGTATTTGGGGTAAAGGAAGCCTTTAATATGCTAGTAAGTATTGTGAAGCTCTGGTAGAAACCACTTCCAAATTTAATTGACCATCAAAATTTTTTTTCTGAGAGTGTATTCACATCTAGCGTTATAGAGATACCTGTTTGAGAAATAATCTGGAAACTCATGATTTAAATACATATGAGCTGTCTTTTTTTTTTTTTTTTTTTTTTGCGGTATGCGGGCCTCTCACTGTTGTGGCCTCTCCCGTTGCGGAGCGCAGGCTCAGCGGCCATGGCTCACGGGCCCAGCCGCTCCGCGGCATGTGGGATCTTCCAGGACCGGGGCACGAACCCGTGTCCCCTGCATCGGCAGGCGGACTCTCAACCACTGCGCCACCAGGGAAGCCCGAGCTGTCTTTTTAATGCTGAAGAATAGTCATTTTGAAGACATGAAGGAAGAAGAGGTGCTTCTTGAGGAATTTTTTCCTTTTTTTTTTTTTTACACATAAAATAAAAACTCATTCATTTGAAATGTACAGTTTGGCCCTTGACAACTGTATACACTTACAGCCACTTCCACAGTCAGAATTTGCATCACGCCAAAAAGTTTTCTCTTAACCCTTTGCTATCAATTAACTACCCCCCCACGCAACTACTGGGGTTAGTTTTGCCTTTTTTTCTATTATGATCTAAAAACTTAATTTTTTTCCCCCAGCTTTATTGGTATAAGATTGACAAATAAAAATTGTTTCTATTTAGGACGTACAAGTGCTTTTTTTTTTAAGGTGTACAATGTGATGATTTGATATACATATATACATTGTGAAATGATTATCACAATCAAGTTAATTAACACATTCATCATCCCACATAGTTACTCTTTTTTTATTTGTACGATCTACTCTCTAAGTAAATTTCAGTTGTACAGTGTTATTAACTGTAACCACCATGCTGTACCTTAGACCCCCAGAACTTACTTATCTCATAACTGAGAGTTTGTACCCTTTTATGGACATCACCCCATTTCCCCTACCGCCCCTCCCTTCCCCCAGCACCTGGCAACCACCATTCTACTCTCTGGTTTTATGAATTTACCTATTTTAGATCAGTTTGTCTTTTCTAGATTTCATTTTTTGTGCCTGTCTTTCATGTGGCGTGGCTTTTTTGAGGTTCCTCCATGCTATTACATGTGTCAGTGGGTTGTTCCTTTTTATTGATAATTAGTATTCCATTTGAATACATAAGCCACAGTTTGTTTATCCTTTCACCTGTTGAAGTTTTAATTTTTATTTCTCTGAATACAAATGATGTGGAGCATCTTTTCATGTGCTGCTTGAGAAATCATATATCTTCTTTGATGAAGTATCTTTAAATCTTTCTATCATTCTTCATTGGCTTTTCTTTTTTATTTACTATTAAAACAGTTCTTTTTATATATTGGGAATAAATCCTTTATTGGACAAATATTCTAATCTGTGGCTTGCCTTTGTCTTGTGGTTTTGTGGGAAGGCTTTTAATTACAAATCCCATTTCATTCATAAATATAGAACTTAGATTTTTCTCTTTCTTTTTTTGTATTTTTCAAGGAATTTGTCTTTGTCATCTAAGTTGAACTTTTTATCATGAAGTTGATCATAATATTCCCTTTTTATCTTTTTAAGGTATGTAGGATCTGTAGTAGTGTCCTTGCTTTCATTCATTATGTTTGTAATTTGTGACTTCCTTTTTTTTTTTTTTTTTGATCAGTCCAGCTCTAGAGCTTTATTAATTTTAATCATCTTTTACTGCTACATACCAGTTTTTGGTTTTGTTGATTTTTCTCTATTTGTTCCTTTTCTGTTTCATTGATTTCTGCTTTTATATATTCTTTCTACTTTATTAGGGTTTAACCTTATTTTCGCAGCTTCTTAAAGGTGGAAGATTAGTGACTTAAGACCTTTCTTTTACACTTCTGAGACCTTTTGTTTATACTAAAAATTTTCTCTCTGAATAATGCTTTACCTGCATCTCAAATATAATATTATACTGTATTTTTATTACCATTCACTTCACAGTATTTTCTAATTATTTTCATGATTTCTTCTTTGACCTATGGGTTATTTCCAAATGTTTCCAAATATTTGGGACTTTTAAATTAATCTTATTGTGACTGATTTCTAACTTAATTCTGTTCTTCTCAGAAAATGTTTTCTATAAGATTTCATTCTCCTTGCATCTAATTAGGACTTTTTTATATTGCATCATATTGTCTGTTTTGGTGAATATCCCTTTTACACTTAAAAGCACATGTATTTTGCAGTAGTTGGGTATGTGTTTTATAAATGTCATTTAGATGAAGGTGGTTGAAAATGTTCAGGTCTTCTATCCTTACCCATTTTCCCCCTATTTTTGTTAATTACTAAAAGAGATGCGTAAAGATCTCCATTCATTCATTGTAATAATATTCATGCATACTAGCGTGTTCTCCTTGAAGGCACTGAAATGGCAGACTAATTTGATGTGTGCACATGTGTACATGTGTGTATGTATAGCTTACACAACCTGTATGAACAGTTTGGCATCATTAAAAGATTTCACTCTTCATTTTATGTAATGGCAATTTTCCCCTTGTTTTAATTTTGAAGTCTTTGTCTCCCTCTCCCCCTCAAATGCCAATTATTTAATGCAACACATTTTCTAGAGCGATAGTAACAAGCAGTATATAGGTGGCAATCAGTGTTAAAGAAGATGTTATAGAGGTTTACAGGAAGATGTCACAGTGGACTGGGGTATTTAGGGGAGAAGATTTCACATAGGTGGGTGAGACTTGAGCTGGAACTTCAAGATACAAAGTTCCTAGAGACAGAGGGGATTAGTGTATATGCATTTTAGAGGTGGAGAGTTGTGCATTTCAAGTCATTAAAGTGGTAACAAATGCAGTAGGATTGCACAAATCATGCAGGGTCAGAGACTGTCACTTAAACTCAGAACTTTTATTTCCTTATTTGTAAAATTGGGTTGTTGTTGCTTACTTGCCTTAGAAGGACTTTGTAAAGGTAAAAGTTATTATTTTAGTTATGTGAAAGTGCAAGACACATGTTTCCTCATTTCTCCTCTTTTTCTTTATGTTATATGGATTGATTACCTCAGCTACATCATTGGCCATGCCAGTTACAAGCTCATTCCTGGTCACAGGAGGCACCATGCCAAAAGAAAGTGATTCTGTCCCTAACTGCAAAAGGCACCCTAATTGCTAGTCCATGATCTCACCAATATACCTTTTTGCTTACAGCGGCATAATAAATAAGAAAATTGTAAACCACTTAATGTTACTTAAAAAAATAACGTGTATACAAGTCTCTCCGTCCCCCCCACTCCCCCTCACTCACTCACTGTGGGAGTCCATCTACCATCTCGGGTATCAGGTGCCATCCCTCTTTCAATTAATTCTCATTCTGTTTTGTTGGAAAAGAATACTGTTTCATCATTAGCTAAGACATATGGATGCATATCCTGTGATCTTTTCTAGTCTCCTCTGAAGGGACATAAAAAACACTAGAACAGTGGAAGTCGGGGAATATTACTGATATGAAGACTGGGAAAGTAGAAGTGAGGGATATATGCTCAAATGTCTTTTTTTCTCACTATAATTTTTCCTTTCTTTCAATAAGAATGGGGGTAAAAGATTTCTGTTGGGGAGATGTAATACTAAACTGAAAAGACGAAATGAGTCACCATAGCCTGTATTAGAGAAATTAAGTGATTTCAGGCAGTTGAAGTTTACACTGTCTCATAATTTTAAGACCAGCTTTGGTACACAAGATGCCACTAGTCCCAGACAATTCATAAAGTGTTTGTTTCACTTTCTTACTTTATGGGGGGTATAAGCATGTCCTTTTTTTTTTTGGCCTCTTTAAGTTTGTTTATAGGTATTTGAGGAGTTGAACATGAGTTGGTTTTGAATATATAGCTGATCTCTTTATGAAAGCATTTATAAACGTAGAGCTCAGTAATATTAACCTAAGTAATTGATCTAGTAGATTCTGAGGAATTTCCAGCTGAGGATTTTGAGATTTAAAGTTGTTGCCAGTTATTTCAGGAATATTATGAAATTTGAAAAAGATTATTTTGAAAAAAGTAACTTAAATTCACTTTTTATAAAAACTATAGTTGTCAATGTCATCATTATTTGGGAGAGTAATGAAAAGTGAAGGGTCCTTCACAAAAAGTTTTTTTATTAAGTTTGCTTTTCATGTTTCCCAGAGATTTGTTTCTTCTAGTGCTATCACCATCTGACTCATAGGTAACTGTGTATTAATTATCACCAGAAAATAAATGAAAACAATTAAAGAGTAAGTTAGGAAGAGAGGTAATGACTCTGGAGATAGTGTAGTCTCATCTTGGAGTTCAAGTTTTAAACTGGATTGTTAATGAACTGATGGCCCTGCATTTAGTTCTTGACCAAGGGATCAGTAATTGAAATCTGTGGTATGATTTCCCTCCTTTTCATGTTATTGGGAAAGAAGGTAAGGTATTAGAAGATACATTAAAAGACATCTAGCTGTAATGCACTTGCCCCTTGATAGAGCTGTAATGTGAGAGAGCATCTCTCTCATGTAAAGAGGGTGTTGCTACCGTTTTCTTCCTTGCACAACTATTTTAATCTGAATGGGAGATCTGTCTAGGGACCCAGAGTACAGTAATTAGCAGTCTCTTCAGATTGTCAGAGCAGAATTACCATTGTAATGGTTTAGCTGCAGGATAAAAGGATTGAATTTGGGTCTTCCTGTCTGCCAAACTAAATGAGTTGCCATGGGAATTTTTAAATGTGAGAGGCGTTTACGTAAAGCAATTTGGCGGGTTTGAATAAACTCATAAATTACAGGTTTGAAAGCAGCCAGTCCTTGCTTCCTCTCATATAGGCAGGACTGTATAGAAGGCTGATAGCTTCTTAAATTCTTCATGTGAATAAGCTGATCCATGCTTCCACGCAGATGATCCGATTACTATGGCTTGTCTTTTCACTGTAGTACAGTAAGCACATTTAAGAAAAGATGTATTCTTCCAGATCTCTGGAGGAAAAAAGTGACAACTCTAGACCTAAATTTGCCTTCCTAAATTAAGTGTATCTTCAGATAATGCTATTAAAGTGATTGTTTTGTTTTAATAAACATTAACCTAAGATTAACTTTAATTTTGCTTAGTGCACATAATAAATATATATCTTACACTTGTCATATTTGTCTCACAGAGATGAACATTTAAAGTTTTTTTGGAAAACAAGTAAGGCACTTATCCTCGTAAACTGGATTATTCAGGTTGCATGTAAATACTTGCAGAGAGAGCTTCGGCTCTCCCTGTCTCTCAAAAGAACTGGGTTTTAGTGGAATGACTTTTTAGTGAGAAAATGCTGCCGTAAGTGCCTCCGGTGGTGAACATCACTTATGCTTGTATAACCTCATTCGTCCTCAAGATATCAGTAATACTAATAGTTCTCGCACTGGCGGTTTATATCCACACTCCAGAAAAAACACTTAGTGAAATTTAAGTATTTATAATTTTGAGACTGTAAAATATTCTCACGCAATGAATAAGTCCTTTGGGGGGAAGTCTGTTAACGTTTTCAAGTCACGAGATTGAAGTTTTGTAAGGAAGGTGAAAAAGTGGTTGTTGCTAACCTTAGTAGCCTGTAAATGTAGATGAATCTTCAGAAATTTCACAAGGAGATGCAGGTATGTGGAATGATTGTTCAGTTCCGATGAGAAAGTATAAAATAAATATTTTTAAAGTACAGTAAATTTTATGTATTAGTCTTTACTACTTAAGGTATAGTTATCAAAGTAGTA
Source organism: Physeter macrocephalus (assembly GCF_002837175.3). Classification (NCBI taxonomy): domain Eukaryota; kingdom Metazoa; phylum Chordata; class Mammalia; order Artiodactyla; family Physeteridae; genus Physeter; species Physeter macrocephalus. The sequence goes on along the minus strand of NC_041223.1, from coordinate 5,119,862 downwards.
GTCTCAAATTCTGTATTTCTAAGATTATTGTTGAACCTTAATAAATCAATAAAACTAGACCCAATGACAGGGAAGACTTTCTAAAAGTCACATTTAAATTTAGAACACAAAGACCATCATAGAAGTCCAGAACTCCTGGAATCAAAAGGGCGTTAGCATGTTATATGCTAAGTGTAAGGTACTCTGATGGGAGTGGGTGTGTACTGCTGGATAAACATGATGAGAGAGAAAAGTATTTGCAGAAGTTGAAATGTGCTGATTAATTTTTTCTTCCAGAGTGGGACAGTTTAATTCGATTTCACATCAGTTTCTTTGTATACCCCACCAGAATTGTAGCTGTGTTGTTCATTCTGCATTCGGCCAGTCACAGGAACATTGTTCCCACGAGAATTTTCACAAATAATTAAAAGCACTGTATGTTTGGATAGATAGCAGTCCATACAGACAGATTAAATTAAGAAAGTGTGACAAAGTGTAGATTTTAAGACTTCAATCACTATCAAACCAAAATTTTGTGAATCACTGAGCAGGTCTATGAGCTCTCTTTACTCCCGTTAAGCCATAATGTTGTCTGGAGGTGGGTTAGGCTTTTTAAAACGATCAGAGGGGCTTTTCCCCAGACTTGAAGCTTCAGTTTAATGAAGTTTCTTGGTGATAATAATAAAATGTGTCTTATCTACAAGTTCTCATAAATAAAGTCTTTGAAAAACATCTTTTTGTTCGTATAAGGATTCATTGAGGGGTAGCTTTTCTAAATACAAAATTTTGTGGGGGTTGGCAGTATAGATGGCTTACAACGCGGAATGTGAGGTGTTGCAAACACAAAACAGGGGATCTGGGCTTAGAATAATAGGGCAACGTACGTTCATTCCTGAAGAAATATTTTTGCAGTTTATATAGGAAGTCCTTCCGTTTTAATCTTGTATTCCATGCATCCCTCAGAATTTGTATGTTGAATTTGCTATATAACATTTTATACTTGCTTGTACCGTTTATTCTTAAATATTAGTGTTTCTATTCCACGATTACATATGCTGCTCACTGGCTGGGATAATGCAGTTTAGTTTTTTCTCTATTTTCCTATTAAGTGTATGGTGTTCTACACAAATCTCTAAAACTGATTTAAAATATAAATATTTTTATTAAAGAATTCAACTTATTTAATAGAAAAATAGGTGGGTGATTTCTCAGTGTGTCTTCTTCAGTTCAATTATTTTCATGCATCCCTTTAATTTGTTTGCATGCCCTTCTGATGGTTGGTAAGTAGCATCATGTTCCTTCTATATAGGTGAAACATTTGTAATCCATTCACTTTGTGTTAATGTACTTTGAAATTGGATTGACAAAAAAGTTAAGAAAACCAAATGCCCCATATTTTATTTAACTTGCTCTTATTTTTTGACCCTTATACTCAATTTTTCTTGACATTTCAAATGTTTTAGTGTTACATTTATAAGTAGAATTCAGATTAACTACCACTGTGAGATTTTAGTAGTATATTAATGATTCAGATGAGCATTTTAGTATTAAGACTGTCTCAGGTAAACTTATTTGGTAGCTCATCTCATGGCTTGAATTTTCTTCTGTATTTTTGATAGCTGAATTTTGAACATTTAATTTCAAAAGTGATACTAATAACAAGACTTCTCCTTTATGGGAATTACTCTGAAGCCTATATTGCAGGATTATATAAGTAGATGTGTTTTGTTTTTTATTCTCTTAACCTTTAATGCCTTTGTGGAGAAAAAATAATCTTTAATGTATAAATTAAATATAAATTGATTTGTTTTTAAAGTTATGCCATTAAACTGTCATGGCATCAGTATTTTTGCTAAACTTCTTTGTAGAATATACTATCTCCGAGCAAGTTAGCAGATTCATGAATTCGCTTACTTTGTGGTATTGTTTTATGAATTCTGTGAATGATGGCAGTATGCTCTGTTTAAATAAAATACCTTGATTACTGAGTTTAGCACCTGTGGAATTATAACATACTTGTAGAAATTAAAAGACGCACTTAGTGACTGTCAGAAGCAGTTCAGTTCACAGACTTCTACTGAGAAACTGCTGTTTACCAGGCTAGAAACCAAGACTTCAATACACAGAAAGATTTAGATTTAGTAATATAAATGAGAATAGGACAAAACTAATGAGTTTCCCAATTACTTATTTGATCACTTGATGCTTGTTCTTCAGAAATGTCATGCTCTCACTAAAGGTGGATACTTCCCAGCGTGATCTCTCTAATTTGTTCTTCTTGGGCAGTCTCATCAGTAACCATACCTCCAAGGACCACTGCCATAGTGATCATTTTTTATTATGCTTTTAATCTTGAACTCCAGTTCGCCAGTCTTTTCAGCACCTCCCCATGGATGACGTATAGGCATCTCAAACATAACATTTCCAAAAGTAAAATCACATCCTTCCCTGTCTTCCTCATACAGTGATTGCTACATTGTGTTCTCTCTGTGGATGACATTAGTTGCCTGGAAGTCATATGTCCTTCATTCCACCTCTGCTTTCCCCCAAGCCCCAGTCCTTTCCACGTACTTTCTCATCAGGTTCGGCTTCTGCCTCTTAATAGCACGTGACTCTTATCTTTTCTGTTGTCACTATTGGGCTAGATCCACTGGTACTCCCTCCTCGTTGCAGCTAGAGCTCACTCTCTTTTTTTCTCCTGTCGTTTTCTTCTTCTTTCAGTTTTGTTGAGATATAATTGACATACAGCACTGTAAGGTGTACACATAATGATTTGACTTACATCATGAAATGATTATCACAATAAGTTTAGTGAACACCCGTTGTCTCATACAGATACAGAATTAAATAAATAGGAAAATATATTTCCTTGTGATGAAGAACTCTTAGGATTTTCTCTTTTAACAATTTTCATATATAACATACAGCAGTATTTATATTTTTCATGTTGTACATTACATCCCTAGTACTTATTTATCTTATAGCAGGAAGTTTGTACCTTTTGATTGCCTTCATCCAATTCCCCCTTCCCCTACACCCCACCTCTGATAACCACAAATCTGATCTCTTTTTCCATGAGTTTGTTCTTTGAGGTATAATTGACCTACCATCTTATATTAGTTCCTGTTACACACATAGTGATTTGGTATTTCTATACATTTCGAAATGTTCACCACGATAAGTCTAGTTACCATCTGTCACCACACAAAGACACTGCATAGTTATTGACTGTATTCCCCATACTGTACATTTCATACCTGGGACTCATTTTGCAGCTCGAAGTTTGTACCTCTTAATCACCCTCACCTATTTCTTTCTGCCACTGCATCACCTATTTGTTCTCAGTATCTGTAACTCTCTTTCTGTTTTGTTATGTTTGTTCATTTGTTTTGTTTTTTAGATTCCACAGAGCTCTCTCTTTAGTATATAGAAGCACCATCACACTCCCTGTTACACGTTTGCAGTGGCTTTCTGTCACTGCATGGTAAAAATGAAAACTGTTAGCATGGCATTCATAGCTCATCTCCAGCTGGTGTGTACCTAACTTTGTTTCATGTTGCTTCTCCTTTACCCACTTATAGTCCCCCCTATATTAAATAACTTAAAGGTCCCAGAACACTCTTTGTTTATTTGGTGTATTATAGTGACCTCTGGATTGGATGTGGAGGAAGTGGATAGAAGGTTTTATAGTAGAAACTAAGATGGGAAAAGGCTCAGGAAAAACCACAAGAAAATTTTCTCTTAAATACTCAAGGGCTTTGAACGATTTAAAACTTCCAGTGAAAGACCAGCAAATAGGAAACTTTTTCCCTAAAAACACTACACAGTACTTGTCAGGTTTTTTAAACAAGTACATATTAATATGCAATAGTAGTAGTGTTTCGCTTTGTTATTCATAACCTCTTAAAGAAAAAGTTCTATTCTTTTTTAATCTCTAATACATTATTGTTTTGACAGGTGTGTTAAATAAGCATCTGCTTATGTTCATTGAACAAATATTTATTAGTATTATAGATACTAGGAACCTAATAATATAGTTGTTTTTTGAAATTAAGGTATGCAGTCTAGTCTGTTCTGCAACAAATGAAGAGGTGTGCTCCAAATAATAAACAATCAAAACTTTGGTTATAAAAAAAACTTTTGATTTATAAAAGGTTTTTCATGGGAAATTAGGAGAATTTCAAACTTGCAATAACAAAGTTATTTTTTCCTGTGGGAATTTCAATAATCAAAAGATTTTTGAAAAAGCTATAAATCTGGTACTGTAGACCCAAATTATAACAGGACAGATCCAGAGTTGATTTACTTCTAACTCTGGAACCAGAGCCATTGCCTTTTTACAATTAGCAGGTTATTCCTTACGTATTTATACCAAATATTTAAAGCATCGACCATCCTAACATAAAGCTCCTTGCCTATGGAACGTCAATCAAATTTTTACCAATAGTGGCTTGCCTGTATGTATGTTATTCTCTAATTCATTGCTTTCTATTTTCATTTCTTATCATGAAAACTCATGTTAGAAAAAAATAACCATTTTCTGTCTGTATATTAATACCAGTGGTAAGAATTGTGCCATCCCTCAAAATAATCATACAAAACTGAAGCACTAGCTCTTGTTGAGAAGAAGAAATACTTCTTCTGTAGTTTAAAAACCAAGTAAAGCAGTGATTCTTAGATTTGATCATGACTGTAGTTACAAGCCATTTAAAGTGTATTTGAACCACTCAGTCCTTTGTGGGTATTCCTAAATTAAAGAAATGCATTACAGCAATTTCTTTATAAAGCATACATCTTTTACATGAACCCAATTTTAGGTACTGATTTTTGTAAATTGCAAGTATTTGAAATATAAAATCTGCTAATGGAATCTAACATATTTAAGAGTATACTAATTTTATATATGTCTGGTATTTTCCATACTAAAAAAAAAAGTACAGGTAACTTTTCAGAACTATATATTGTACATACATGTGATACATACATATATATTTTACATGCGCACGTACACACGTATATACACACAAAAAAGCAGTAAGGAAGTACTAAAAGCAGTAAGCAATCAAAACAAGCAATATTTGTACTCCCTAATCTTTCTTTGTTGTTACTGGGCTAGCTTGTCAGGTGAATGCTGCCAGGCACAGAAAAAGTGATCATCAAGTTTACCATATACGTAACCTTTTTTGTGAGCTACAATATTTTAGTAACACTCTTAGCAGATAGTCAGTTTTCATGGGAAAAAAAGTGAGGAAATCACAGCTCTCTAATGCCTGAGAAAAAGCCCGAGTTGAAGGAACTGTTCAAGGAACTCAGTGGCATTATTCCCATTTGGTTAGCAATTGTTTTGTTTAGATTTTCTAAAAGATAAAACCAGGTTATTGAAGGTTCCGTAACCATGTACATTAGAAAAGCCTTTCTAGGACATAGTTTAACCTTGTGTGCATCTTCTGGAATGAAGTGGGGAGTACACGAATGCAGTTCATCTTCATGGTGTTTATTCAAAAGAAGTAGTCCCCCATCAGGAGAGCAATTTATAACAGTTTTCCTTTTTTCTTTTTGAATTTAATTTTTTTTATACAGCAGGTTATTAGTTATCTATTTTATTATAACAGAATTCTTTATAAAACAAAAGGTTAATGTTGAGCGCTAGGGAGCCATTAAACACCACCTGACACACATACAGTTGGTTTTACCCTCTAACCATCTCTCACTTCTATTCTTATCTCTCCATCCCCCCTGGAATCACCTCAGTTCGGATATCATTATGTGTTGCCTGGATTAGGAACCTGTAATTGCCTCTTAATCTTGATGATCTTGCTGTATTTTTCCAAATATTCTCCTTATTGAAGCTAGGGTGATGCTTCTAAAATAGAAATCTAATCATGATTCTCCTTAGGTTAAAACACTTGGATGACTTCTAATTACTCCAAGAAGTACGTCCAGTTGCTTGAGCATGACTTGCAGACTATTATTCCCTTACCAGCTTCATTACTTATTTCATACTCTTGATTCTAAATTTTTGAACATGTTCTTGTTTTCAGAACCAACTTCATTCTTTCTCCCCTCTTTAACTCTCACTCATCATTTAGGTCTCAAATTGTTATATTATTATGTAACGATACCCCGAAGCCTTCCCTCCCTGTTCATCACCAGCCCCAACTTCATTCAGTGCCGTTGCAGTGTGTTTCTGGAAGGTCCTTATTGTCAGTTTGTTCTCACTGCTTAATATTCTACTTCCAGCTCCTTTCCCCAGTCCCCCCGCCCCGCGCCCACCACCAGTTTCCAAGAGGGCAAACTATTCGTTAGTTAAAACCTGTCCAAGAGATAGTGTTTCAGTAAACATTTATATAATGAATATAATGTTTTAGGATTTCAAGGACTATAATATAAAAAATGTTGGTAGAATATTTCATAAAAATAGTAAGCTATAAAATTGAATAACAAATATTAAAGGAAAAATTCCATTCGTAATAAAACCTATGTGGGAATAAAAATGCTGTTTTCCTAGAGTGATAGATTATGGGTAATTTTAAAATACAATTTTAAAGCAACGTAGAAGCACCTAGATTTGAAAAGACAATATCTAAGTCAATTTGTTTGTAAGTCCCAGTGACTTCAGTGTTTTCTGCTTTCAGTTCCTGGGTATATCCTACTAAACAGACTAATGATCCTGTCCTTGGTAGCTTAAGATGGTACTGTTTTCTCCCTCCTTGGTGGTATATCATTGGTACCTTTTACAAAATAGATCAGTTTAGTGTATTTGGAAAGAAATCTATTGAGGCAGGTGCCTCCCTTCCCTGTTTTTTTGTTTTTTTTTTTTCCTCTTTTCTTTTCTTTCTTTTTTTTTTTTTTGGCCATGCCACGCCACATATAGGATCTTAGTTCCCTGACCAGGGATGGAACCCAGGCCCCCTGCATTGGAAGCACAGAGTCTTAATCACTGAACCGCCAGGGAAGTCAGTGCCTCCCTTCCTGGATGAACTCATCAGGTGTTATAGGGAATTCCTTGGCAGCCTGAACATACCTGTTCCCTTCCCAGCACATCTGTTGACAATTATGTACATTTAAACATCCAGCCAAGACTTGAGGTCGCAGCACACAACTGTCATCTGTGACTTACAGTGAGTTCCGTCTGCTCTCTGAAGAAAGAGCTCTCGGGTTTCTTACAATGCTTCCCAGCACTTACACTTTTTCACCACTTTTCAGTTTTGTTTCTATTGATAATTTTATGTTACTAAACGTTTATGGGTTCATTATTGGATACGGTGTGATTTTTACTGTTCATAAAACGCCTCAAAATACAGGGTAAACATAGCAGCCACAAAGAATACAGGAAGAGCCCAAACCCAAAATGACCATGCATAATCAGCTTGCTTAAGGAGAGTGGTTTTATTGGTTTACTGTAAAAATTAATAAGATTCAAATCTCTTAAGTAGAGGAAATTCCTAGATTGCTTTCCTCTAAGGTATGGTGTACTTTAGCACAACAGCTGTTCCACTCACAATTGGTCCTGCTATAGAAGAAAAGTTTTCTAAGGCAAGTTCAGTCAACTGCTGTATTTAACTTTCCCTGATTTATTTTATGCCTACTTTAAAATGAGGTTTTTAGGGCTTCCCTGGTGGCGCAGTGGTTGAGCGTCCGCCTGCCGATGCAGGGGACGCGGGTTCGTGCCTCGGTCCGGGAAGATCCCATATGCCGCGAAGCGGCTGGGCCCATGAGCCATGGCCACTGAGCCTGTGCGTCCGGAGCCCGTGCTCCGCAACGGGAGAGGCCACAACAGTGAAAAGCCCGCGTGCCACAAAATAAATAAATTTAAAAAAGGGTATAAAATGAGGTTTTTAGATTGCTATATAGATAGCTTCCCACTTAAGATATAGGAGAGTATTTGCAATTTACTTCAGAGGTAAAATATTTTTCATCCCTAAAGGACTGTGTTGTTTACATTCCAAATTTTATCTATTATTATTTGGTTCTTCAAGTGTGACTAAAGCGAACATGGCTTTCTCACTCTCACGGGATGGCTGAGTATAAGAAGTATTCAAGTGCTTTATTCACATGGTGGCCAAATTCCTATCTTTTGTTTAATTTTACCCTAAAGTGCAGCCAGTGGAAGAGATAATACTTGTGTTATATACCTTACAGAGTTATCAAGAGCATCAAATGAGATAAGAAAGGTTAAATTCTGTATAAACAGATAAAGTAGGAACTGTTAGTCAAATCCCAGGGGGGAGAAAAGTCTTTTAAAAAACGAAATACTTAATTAGCTTAATTTTTTTTCCCCCGACCAAGGAAAATTGATAAATGTCTCAACAATCTGCAACAAAAATTATAGTGCAAAAGACCACCTGCTCTGCCTTCACTGCCTTTGCTGCTTTGTGCGTCAGGGAGGTCAGATGCTGCCAGCTGGCATTTGAAGAAATTACCAACCTTTCTGCCTTCCCTACTTTGTTTTCCCTTGGCCTTAATTTAGTTCAAAGTTTTAGTCAACTGTTTATAATGAAGGTACCTTTAGATAGCTTATGAAGCAACAAAGAAAAAAGGTTAAGGTGGGAGTCAACCAAAATTAAGGGCCTCAGGTGTGTCACCATAATGACTATATCCAAAAATAGTTTGAATATAAGGAAAAGTGGCAGTGGTGACTTCAGATTGCTCTAAGGACCAAGTAGCTTTCTGCCTCTGTTCTCCTTTGAGGTCATTAGACTGTGCTTGATGGCTCAGAAATATAATGAATATCTCCTAGTGAAAAATGGGTTAAAGAATCCCTGTAGAAGATTGACATTATACTGGAAGTCTTTCAAGACCATTTGGGGTGAATTAGTAGTTTTATCACAGATACTCATGGGTGAGTTTAGTTCTCATGGTTAACCCCCTACAATTGTGCATCCCGTTTTGTCTGTATACCATTGTATGTATTCTAGACAGTCCGTGGTTATCATCAGATCCTTAAAGTGTTTTGTGATTCTTTCCCCATACTTTTTCATCTGGTCTTCCACTGCACCCTGTGTCAGCTTCTGTCATAGTATATTTTTGCCTACTCCTCTTGTATACCTCTCACAGCAAATAGATTTTTAGACACTGTCTTCAGGTTCTCACTCTTCATCTTCTGCTATAGAATAAGGCTCTCTTAAGCTCACAATTTGTAGTTATCCTTTCTTCTACTGCCCCAGCCATATAGTTTGATAAAGTCCACCTACAATACAGTAAACTTGAGAGGTCTTTTTTTTTTCCTATAAAATAATGATGTGGCTCTACTATCATTATTTGTTTGTTTATTTTTATATCTGCTATCATTATTTATATCTACTATCATTATTTATTTATTACTAATACTAGTATGTAGCCTAAGTTGTGGATCATAGAAATCTTTCAAAAGTTTGTCATTTCTATTAAGCTTACTATAAAAAATAATATTTCAAATTGTATCATACTGAATTTCACATAGCAAGGAATAAATGCTTTCTAGTAGACATGGCTTTTCTTTTCCGAGATCATCACTGCTTTGAGAGGAATCTGTTTATAGCTTGTCAAAAAAAGACAGAATGTATTACCCTAAGGTAAAAGTGTTTGTTAGTTTTATAGAACGTAGTTTATGTAGTGTATGGAGCTTTGTATATATGTGTTTGTCGGTGAGTGTGTGTGTTTGAGTGTTTTAAGCTTTTCTGAGTAAGTAAAATGCCTCATGCTTTTTCTCTGCCTTACCTTTGCTTCATCTGTGTTGTTGTTGCTGCTGAACCAGGTATTGTGATTAAATCGGAGTATTTTGCATAGTGTAATTAATGGGAAATAGAAAAATACATGACAAGATTTCTTTCCCCTTACTGTGTCTCTGACATTTTGACCCACGGATTTTTCAGTGAAACGGCCTTTTTTGCATACTATTTGAACTAAGGGCTTACTTTGTAAAAGTAAGCAGGCTCTATTGCCCAAGTGAAGTAATGACGCTCATTTGACTTTGCCTCTCCACCTAAGTATAGCAGTTGCCATACATCTTTTCGATATTGAATTTCTGTAACGATTCTGGGAATTTCTCTAATGTACTTCGCTCTGTGAATATCATCTCTTTGGTGTGTTGGACTCATTAGCAGAGTATGTACATCAAAGTAGGTGCTCATCAGCCTCTGTTAACTGAACACTGAAGACTGGGAAGAGGAAGGAACATGGAATCAAGGAACCTTTAAATAATCTAAAGAAATAACAGATCATCATAGAGTGTACTCAGATTTTTGACACAGAATGAAGTTGGTGACATAAAAGGAGAGGAAGCTGATGTGGCCATAAATGCCAGGTGGGGAAATTCAGATTCTGATGAAGAAGTGCTGGGGAGCCACTTCTTTATCAGGAAAACAGAAACCACACTAGGTATTTCAACAGAGAGAATTAATAAAGTTATTGGTTAAGTAGGTGTTGAGAACTAAAAAAGGAGAAAGGAGATAAGAGTGTAATACAGATTTAGAAACTCCGGGAAGCAGCTATTATCCCAGGGCTGGGAGATAAGAGAGAGAATGGTACTGTTATTAGATTTTACGACATTTTGAGAAAGTTCTGTGTAGAGGGAGAACCTCTGATAAAGTGGTGCCACTTGGCTGGTGATAGAATCTCAGTAGCTCAGAAGAGTGGCTACACTGGTTGTGGCTGAGGGCTGGGGATGCTCGGCGAAGCCCGTTCTAGAAGCGCTGGGAGAGGAGTGTGGGGCCCTGCAAACAGCCGCCCCTGGCGAGTTAGGTGCCGAGCTGAGAACAGCTAGCGCCGGAGGGTGCGGCATTCCTTCTCCCCTCAGCCAGCTCTTCAGTCTCACTTTACTGCCCCTCACTTGCTAGAGCCTAACAAACCAGCTGGCCTATAAGATATAGAACTATATAGAGTTCTAGACCCAGCATTTGAAAGCATATAGCAGGTCAGCTTGAAATTTAATAATTGCTGTATCATCTTGGAGGAAAATGTTTTGAAAATGGTGTGGGAGATAAAAATTTTCTACTCGCTTTTTATAGGCTAAGTTGAAAAGTAGACCTCAAATTCATATTCAGCTGTCTCCCTGACATCTCCACTGGGGTGTTTAAAATAAGGATTTCAAGCTTAATATTTTCAAACAGAACTTTTGGAAGTTCCCTCAGCCTTTGTCTTCTCATTAAGTGGAGTCACTATCTCCTTTATTGCTTGATCCAAAAACCTCAACATCATTCTTTAATGTCTCCTTTTTCCTCGCCCCCTATATCTAGTCAGTCATCAGGTCCTGTCAAGTTAACTTACTTTTTCCATCTATGTTACTTCCACCCCAGTCCAGTTCTTCTATCACCTGGACTGGATTAAAGCTTGTGACTGGGTCTCTTTAATCATACTCGAGCCCCCAACAGTCCATTCACAAAATACCAGAATAAGCCTTTAAAGACATGCTGTTATGTCACTGCCCTGTATAAAACCCTCTATTTAAGTGTAAGTCCTTAAGTTCTTTGTCAGACTTTTCTTTAGTTGACAGGGCAGATGCAGGCGATGATTGGTATTAAAACTGTTTATAAACTGTGGTCACTCTTTGTTTTCTCTTTACTGTTTGCTCAGCCCTGTTCTCCAGGTGAATTAAGTCATGTACTTAAATGCTTGGAAAAGCTTTTCTACTCATTACTTCAAATTTATAGAAAAGTAAGAATCCATTTTTTTTTTTAATGTGTTGAGCAAGTTCATGTTTGCAAGGTATTGGAGGCCAAAAGAAGACTGGTTTATTGGTTCATTCATGCCTACAGGTCACGTAAGAAATTTCCTAAAAACAACATGAAAAAATAGAAGAGATAACACATGGCTCTATATGATTGATTTCTCCAAAAGGAGCAGCATAAATTTAGAAAAGTGATACCATTATCTGTGGGAATGATTAGCAAAGGCTGTGTACTCTGGAGAGGCCAGTGATCTATCTGGGCTCTCAAAAGAGGCATACTCAGCATGCTTCTAGAAAAGATCTTGTCTAACTTAGAGGCAGAAAAGCACAAAGTATATATTCTAGGGGACAATGGACAGATGATTTTGACTAGTGCAAAACATTTGCAAATAGGGCTGCTCATAGAAGTTCAGCACCTTGAATGCTAAGCTGGAAAGTTTGGGCTTTTATTACAGGCAGTGGTTCAAATTATTGTGTTAGTTGACATTTTAATTATTTGGAAATAAACATTTGTTTTAGCTCTGTTGTAATTAATTACACTGTTGTAGTGGGTTTTTTTTAATGTGTACTTTATAGGTTTTAAAATACCAAATAAACAGAATTTTCTTCATTTCTTACGTGAATTCTTTGATGAATTCAAAAATTACTTCCACTTTAAGTCACTGTGCATGACATTGGAGAAGGTATAATGAGGACTTTGGATCAGGTACTCTGGTTTGAAAGCTGGTTTTGCATTGTGACCTTGTGTAACCTTGGGTAAGCTACCTAATCTTTTTGAGCCTCCGGGATAATAAAGTACCAGTGCCATAGATCTGTTATGCAGCATAAATGCTTAGATGATGATGATCTAGTATCTAATTCTAATAAGGTAGTAGAACAGTATATAAACTGTTCTACTTTAAAACATTAAAACCATGTTACTCTGATCTAATATTAACCATGGTCTATTTCTGTCGCTTTTAACATAGCTGTTAAATATAGCTGATAACATAGCTGTATATTAAGTAATACATGCATAAATTATATATATTTATACAGACCCATAATTTGTCATCCATAATTGCAAACCCCCAAAAGTTCAGAAAAGTGTGTTTATAGTCTGTTTTTAATCCCACTTAGTTTTAAGTATTTTTATGTTTGTTATAGTTTGGATTACTGAAGTATTCCACCAGACCCATTGGGGATGTTATGTCATCATTGGTATATTATTTTTCTACAAATCTAAAAAATTCTCAAAACACTTCTGATGTCACAGGTTTTAGATGCAGGGCAGTGGACCTGTAGAGAAGTTATCAATGTTTGTTACATTTTTAAACTTATATTTCAAAGATAAATGTGTTACAATGTTTTGATAACCTTCACGTAATGTTTTCCATGCAAAATACATTTACCTCATGACCCAGCAGTTCCACCACTAGGTAATTATCCAAGAGAAATAAAAACTTACGTTCACAAAAAAAGCCTTGTAGGAGAATTTTCATAGCAGCATTATTCACAATATCCCAAAACTAGAGCCACCCAAATGTCCATAGTTGTCTCCTGAGACACATAACGTCATGCCCTGTGAGTGCAGAGTGGGTAGGAGTGGTGAGGATGCAAGAGAGAAGCTTGTTCTGGAGTGAGACCACCAGGTTCACGTGCCAGCTTTGCCGACTAAATTCTGTGTTCTGCTAGGAGATACTAGTATAGCCTGCCATAATGTGATATAATTCAGTGTACATACCGTAATTCGTAACTTGTAAGTCTTGGTGGCCTCCAGCAACTGTGTCATTATGACACACTTCACTGACACTACCTAGTGAAAGCTGTGCTGCTCTGGTTTTTATTCTCCTCTGTTGATGTCACTAGATCAGTTTTTCATTTCCTGTACCCTGCAAAAGGCACACACATGCATGCACAGGTCCTGCACATGCACACATGTATTTCTTCCATCATCTTCTTCTTTGCCTTCCTCCCAAGTTTTACACTGCATCACCAGCTAATGAGTGTGGTTATTTTGTTATCCGAAAGAAGCTGTTCAGTGAAAACCTGTGTTCTAGCTCCTCTTCTTTGTACAGCACTGTGTATGAGGCATTGTGTCACCTCACTTCTTCTTTCATCTTTATTTCTTCTTCTTACTTTTCTGACGTTTTCAAATGTGTACCACTTTCCACTTTCTTGTGGAAGGTGACTGAAGGTATACCTATTGCTTTTCTTTCTGTTTACATAGAGTATAGTTTATATACTTATTTTGGTATTCTGTTATACATAGATTTGGGTTTGAAACGATGTGGCAAATTTTAATTTTTAGTATTACTAGTTTTCAGTGGACAAGTTTAAGCAGTTTTATCATAATAGATTTCTTTTTATAAATTTATTTTATTTATTTTTGGCTGCGTTGGGTCTTTGTTGCTGTGCGCAGGCTTTCTCTAGTTGCAGCGAGCGGGGGCTACTCTTCGTTGCGGTGTGCGGGCTTCTCATTGCGGTGGCTTCTCTTGTTGGCATTGGCAGGCAGATTCTTAACCACTGCACCACCAGGGAAGCCCCATAATAGATTTCTAATTCTTCTCTTCCAGTGACATTGCTTACTTATTTTTATCTTTAGCAAGTAATGTGTCTTTCAAATAAATCATATTACTTCTTTTTTTTTCATTCATCTGTACACGTTCATAGGGATCAAGGAATAGTAATTCCACAGAGTGCAAGTATCTTCTCCATTTTCTACTACTGCAAAGTAGGTTACTGAAAAGTCGGCAGTGGAACATGCCGACAGTGGCACATCAGTCTTCATGATGTTTTCACTTATCTTAAAAAAAAATTCTTTGTGGTTTGTTTGAAGTCCACTTAGCAATTCTCTTTATTACAAACTATAGTACCCCATGTGCTGTTATAGTGCCAGGGACAGAGTTTTGTGTAATAGGAAAGGACTGAGAAGTTTGTCACCTGCTCCTTTCTTGAATCAAGAAGGACCAATGTTACATCAGAAAAATGTATCATTGGGTTACTTTCCTTTGAAATATTAAGTCCCGAGCCTTAGATAATGCATAAAATATGTGAGCAGCACATAGTTCCATTTCTGCCACCATCTTCAGGGATGAACCTCATCTTTCTGTTCCTGAAGTTCATCCTGCAGGATTTAGACATTTGAGATTTGTAAATACAGTTAAAGATTTCTCATACCAGTCATTTAAAAACTAAATCCTAGCAAATGACTTGGGGAGATGGGATGAGTGGGAAGATAGTCAGTGGTAAATAGGAAATAGGCTCTGTCCTCTAGGAGCTTGTTCTTTGCTCGGTAGTTGTGATAGACAACAAACTAATTCAGGGCAGAAAAATATGATCTAGGGATAGCCCTTTGAGAAGGTAGCACTTAGGTTGAAGTCTGCAGGGATGAAGTAGGATTTGGAAAGAAGGATGAAGGGTAGAGTGGAGCGCAGAGAAGCATTCAAGATGGAGGAAATAGGCATATGCACAGAGATGAATAACGGAGTGATTTGGCTTGATTGATAACATATGTGTAAAGAACATAGATTGATTTAACTTGAGAAGATAGTTTGGGGCCAGACCATAGGTAGTTTAAATGTATTATTTTTTTTTTTAGATGGCAAGAGACCATGAAGGGTTTTAAGACATGAGAATGTTAAGAAACATTAAGATGAAAGTTGTGTTTTGGGCAGTTAATGTGGCCATTGTGCATAGAATGCACAATGAATGGAGAACAGATTCTATTAACACATTATTGTAGTAGTTTTGGTAATATACCAATAATGACAAGAGCAAGGGTGACAACAGTAAATGGAGAGGGTGTGGGGCAAATCCAAGGTAAATGAAATGGCCAAACATTTTGATGATCAGAGACATCCCTGGGTTTTGCCTGTTGCATAATTACTAATAGTGCCCCATTTCACTATTAAGTTTTTCTTGGCTTGGACAGTGTATCAGATGACCCTAAAGATGGATTTGCTTTAGAATTGATAGCATTTGCTAACTGAGGGGGGAGCGGGATGTTGGCATAATAAACGAGAATATATACACAAATTTTAGAAATTCTTATGATTATGATTTTATTAAATTTTCCTTTTTGGGAGAATTAAACAGATTTCCTTACCTGAATACCACAGTCAAATCTTACATGTTTAAAATCCCAGTTTGTTTTTGTTTTTTGTCTTTTAATGAATACATTTGAGTTTTTAGACTCTTCAACAAAGTGATAGGTGCTGTAGAGACTATACTATATTTAATTTACCTTACATTTCCATTGATTCCATTTAAAAGTAAAGCTTTTTAGAAGAACATTAATAAATCAGTGTAGCTTACGTTAGGAATGTAGCTGGTGGCAGTTGAGAGTATCCTGTGTATCAGCATCCCATTACTGAGAATGGGCTTCAGCATGTAGCACCTTTTGGTTCCCTCATCTTTTTTCCCTGATTGAAACAGATGGCTGTAGTCACATGATACCGATTTTAAGGTTTGTGCGTAGATATGGCTGTGATGTGTATGGACCATTTCAAGTGCTTAGTGCTCTTGTATTTTCCATGTATAGGCGGAGGGAGAAGACAGCCTGAAGAAGATGCAGCTGATGGAGCTTGCAATTCTCAATGGCACCTACAGAGATGCCAACATTAAATCACGTAAGAATGAGACTGAGGCTCAGAGCTACAGCTGTTTCAGCTGTTTTGTCCCCAGACCTCTCTCCTTTTGGCAGCACAATACATGAACAGTTAAACAAAGTGAAGAGTTAAAATAACTGTCACTTGATATGGGACTAACTGTCCCATTTTCACTGCTTTCAAGAATTGAGGGCACTCTCTTTATTTTATGCCAGCGTGCCTAAGTTTTGAGTTTACAAACTTTTATTCTTTTGATGAAATTTCAACTTCTAAATTCAAGAATTTCAGGAAATTTTCTGTTAACTGCAGATTTAAGACTTCTAGTTTGTTACATTTATGCAAAGGACAAAATTTTTTTAAAAAGCTAATTTGGAATATATCTGAATGCAGTGATTCTTCTGTTGAATTCTGTTCTTTCCCCTTGCTTGCACATTTTTCCTCCAGTATTTTTTTCTCTGTTGATTTTATGTGTGAGTTCACAGAGAGCAGTAGATGATACTATTTTTAATCCTATTTTCCCCTTTATATGTATTGTGCATGCTTTCATAAACTGTAATAGGATTGCGTTTTTATGTTTAATAATGAAATAATGTGAAATTTATATTTTGAGACAATCTAAGTTTTACACATCATTCATATGAACATGATGTCATTTAAATTACTAATTTTTTTTAAAGAAATAGAATTTTAAAGACATAGCCAACTTTTCCAAATATAGGCACCCTAGTGTGTTTAGAGTGGTTACTTTTACAAATGGTTGGCTTTAATTTACTCATGAAACTGAGTATATCATTAATAGTCATGTGTTTAGGAATGTAACTTTTTTTAATTTTTTCTATAAAGAAGTTAATTCCTACAGATGCGGGAAATTAATAACTGTTGGTTATTTGACTAAGTTAATGCAGTGAAAATTATTCTTTCCTTCATTTGTAATTGAAGCTACTCTTTAGAAATATACCCAAACTGTATTTCTGTGGACTCCAATTACCAAGTATTTTTTAACATCTTTTAATGCAAGTGTTTTTTTGTGCTTCTGCATGCACCATTAGTCTCATGAAATCTTAAAAACATAGATATATCAAACATATGAGGTAAATATAACCTGTTTTAATGGTCTCATTCTTTTTTTCCCCAGTGGCTTTTTAATGTTTGCACATTTATTCTCAATCACGTTGGGGAAGGGGAAGCTGTTTTGCATTTGGTTGGTGTGCTTTGGCATTTCTGTGTGACCAGTGCATGTACTAACGATTTCCTTTTATTTTTCTTCTTCTCTGCTCTCTCCTTCCCTTCCCTGCCCTCTCGTTTCCCACGTCTCGCCCTCGGCTGTCCCTGTGCCTCCTTCTCAATCTCTTCGCTTTCACTGTAGCAGCCCTTGCCTTTTCTCTTGCAGCCACAGCCCAGGCCGCTCCAAGGGTTATCACGGGGCCTGCGCCCGTTCTCCCGCCAGCTGCCCTGCGCACCCCTACGCCAGCTGGCCCTACCATAATGCCTTTGATCAGACAGATACAGACCGCTGTCATGCCAAACGGAACTCCTCACCCAGCTGCTGCGATAGTCCCTCCAGGGCCTGAAGCTGGTTTAATCTACACGCCCTATGAATACCCCTACACGTTGGCGCCAGCTACATCGATCCTTGAGTATCCTATTGAACCTAGCGGTGTATTAGGTAAGTTGTTCTCCCTGTATGGTTAATGACATTTTTCTTCATAATTTCTGCTGCCCCAGACTTTGAAATGATATATCCATTTTAGAGAGGCAAGACAAGTTTCCATTAGAAAGACTGAAAACTAAATTTTGTTCTATTTCAGCCTCTTAACAAGGGTTCCCCCTGTAAATAATTGTACCTTAAATTTATTCAAATTCACTTTGGTGACTGAAATTCACTTTGGTTGGGTAAATTTGAGATGAACATTTTAAACAGAAAATACTTTTCACATTTTTGACATCATTGCGGTCATTCTGACTTTTAGATCCCACCTATTATTGGCCTGGCCTATCCTCTTCATCACCTCCACCACCCTGTTTTTAGATTCCTTTTGCGTCGGAGATTTATTCGTCAGCTAAATTTTAAACTTCTATGTGAAAGTCTTTTGAGATATTTTAAAAACTGATGTGTGTTTTCTAATATTTGTGATCACTTAAAATATGAAAGGGACCAGATAAATAGTTGCATTCTTCAGTTTTCTTCACCTTTTCTCTTTTGAAGTCCTAGTTAATATCAAACATAAGAGACACTCGTAATTTCAGTAGTACAGTATGGAATGAAGTAAATACCAAGTCACTGAATTAGAATTAGAATCACATTTGAGACAGAAATTAAGATCATGCTATAAACGCTCGGTTTTACATGAACAAAAAGTGGTGTGCTTGAAAAAGACATTACTGATGCCTTTTTTTTATAGAGTGGATTGAAATGCCAGTCATGCCTGATATTTCAGCCCATTGACTTGCTGGATGAAGGACTAGAGTACAGCAGCTGTTCTAACACGACCAGTCAATGTGGAACAAACTGTTTCCGGGCTGCCCCTTTGTTTTACCAGACAGAATTTGAATTCTTTTTTCTTGAATTGTATATGACCTTGGTGCTGCGTGCATGCTGTTGACTTTTAGGACTTTGATCTTTTAAGTTCTTTTTTCCCAGCATTAATATTGATTTCTAAAAATACGAAAGTCTTTAATGAACCTGGACACTAAGATTTAAACTTGAAAATTCATTGTTCAATTAAAAAAAGCCACGATGCTCTGTATGTTATCTGTGTGTGTGCATGCACTCAGGTGCCTTTTGTTTCATAAGCAGATACATTTTATTGTACATGTTTTCCGTTTATCTCTGAATCATTGTAAAAAGTATTATAGGTCAGAATTATACAATAGAACTGTTTATGAGAGGCCTGTTTCTGTTGCATATTTCTCGAAGCATTTTTAAAATAACATATAACCTGTAACCCCTTTACGTTTTCCTTTCTGTTAACGCTCTGTCCTGTGGCCCCATGCCTGCTCCTTTCCCCCAGAGCTCCTCTCTGCTGCACGCACAGCGTCTGTTCGAGGAGTTTGACTGTTGCTTCCTGCAGGGCTGGCACTCTTAGCCACCAGCTGCTGTTCCAGCACTCTCAATGCAAGATCTCACTGATTTTGCCTCGTGGAATTATACTTACATAAGATTAGTTTTTCTAAAATGAAAAAAGGGGTGATGGACCAATTTACTGCTTAGAAACAGCAAGAGGCACTGCAGTAAAATTTCTCATTTTAAAGCAATGTGCTTTTGTTGTGTTGGAAAATTTTTATTTATAATAATTATTAGACTGACAAAATTGAAAGCAAAATATACAGATACCTAATTGACATTCATAAGGTGAATAATAATGAGTACTAAATGACAAGATTCCATTATCAATTTTATTTCTCGCTTTGCCACCTAAGCAGTAAAACATGATATTGACCACTTGGAGAACTGAGAAAATATTTCAAATTGCTATGTTATAATAAATTTGCACACAGATAACATGCATGCTATATATCAAGTCTCATCATATTATTTTAAAATGAGCAGTGCCCTTCAAAACGGATGCAGACATGTGTGTTGGTGGTAGTGAGGAGATTGGTATTAGCATCAAATCTTCATTGATGACTAATTTTTAATTCCCTTCCTTTTATCTTTAGGTATGGCTTTCCCAACGAAAGGCTAAGAATTCAAGAACGGTCTTAACTGAACCCTCATCAGATCTGAATTTAACAAATGCTTAGTCTCAGCAGCCTCCAGGGGGTGGGAGGGACGCTTAGCCTAGCAGTCAGTGACTGACTTGCACTTTTGCACACTGATAGAAGGAAAAGTATGTTATTAATTGGTTTAGGCTGTAATCTTACAAAGTAACGGTAATTTATAAAGGAGTGTATAGTAGTATACTGACTGCTAAGTGTACTATACTGTTTGCTTTACTAATCACCTAATTCATTGCAGTTCATACTTATTGACTCAAAGTTTAGAACCACAATCTGTAGGCTTTAAGAATTGCTTTTAAACCTTCTTAAGTGATAGACTCTGGAAGTGGTCTTAAGGTTAGAAAATAATTGTCAGTATTAAACATGGCATTATTTAAGTAGTCCTGCTGCAAGAAAGGCACTTCAGTGAATATGTGACTAGTAAAGCTTAACTATGTTTGGATCTAATAAAGTTCATGAAATCTGTAACTTGGGATTGTAAATGAATGGATAAAATAGGTTAAGGCCAAGATTATTGAAATGAATGCAATATTAATAGATGCCTATATACGCAACATATTATGGTTAATTTTAAGACTACTGTGCCTTAACATGTTTCCTAAAAGAAAACTTTTGTAGTAAACGAACATTTGAAATCCATTTTGATAAAACTGCTGTTAATGTTTGTTATCTTTTCCCTTGTGAATGTTCTCTAACTTTGTCTTGGTAATTGCAATTTAACTAGGTGCGGTGGCTACTAAAGTTCGAAGGCACGATATGCGTGTCCATCCTTACCAAAGGATTGTGACCGCAGACCGAGGTTAGTTTAGTTCTGCAGTTCTTGTTTATGAGAAATGCGTTGGGTGTCCATAAGATTTGTAACACCACACCTGATGGAAGAGATATCACTGCTTGCCTGCACATCGTTTCTTTTCTTTTTCTAAATTAATTTGTAATAATTGACAGGTTTAAGGGTTGGGTTTTTTGGGGTGTTTTTTTTTTTTCCTCCCTTCATATTTTAACTTATTAAATTCTATATTAGTGTGTACAATGATTTATTTCTACTAAAACGTAAATTAGTCCCTTTGGGGAGCTATTAAATTTTCATGTTGCCTTAGTTATTTTTCAGGAATAATTTTTGCTAAAATTTACCTTTTAATTCTGAAATTTTGGGTTGGTTTTGCAAAATGAACTAAGCAGATGGTGCTTTAACGAGAGAAGTAAAGGAATATATGCCTCCTGTGTCCTTTTGGAGAAAACTGAAGATTTAGTTTCCATTTTCCTTTTTAATAAGATACTTGAACCACTGTATACACAAGGGTATACATGTCAAGTACTTAGCTGAAATCAACAAAGTAAGGACTGTGAAGATAACTTTGATGAAGTTGGATTTTTTTTGTAAATCAGAAAATCATTTCCCTTTTATTCTTACATTCTCTTACCAAAACGGATCCTTTGATTTTTGTCATTTGCTGCTAAAATATATTATCTGAAGTTAAACTGTCTCTTGAAGCTCTGTGGTGACATGAATCCAGCTGTTTGAAAATCCTTTTTGACTAACCTGTGACTGGGAAATAAGTCTTCATTTTTCTCCTTTTCAACATTTGTAATTTGTGTCCTATATATGCCCTTGGACCCTTTTATAAAATTATTTATGTTTATTGAGGAGTGACGGTTTCGGTTTATTGACATTGTTTTCTAAGTTTCTCATTACAAGGTAGGAATCCAAAGCAAGATGAAAAAGGATTTTTTTACAAGCTTCTTTTATGGCACATCTATGACCTACTAATTAAT
The DNA here is from genome assembly GCF_002837175.3 of Physeter macrocephalus. Taxonomy (NCBI): domain Eukaryota; kingdom Metazoa; phylum Chordata; class Mammalia; order Artiodactyla; family Physeteridae; genus Physeter; species Physeter macrocephalus. The sequence goes on along the minus strand of NC_041223.1, from coordinate 5,098,154 downwards.
TTGATCAAAGTCTCTAATATTCGTGGTGGAAAGTGATGTATTTATACCCCAATCCTACATTTTCTATGAACTTAAGAAAGACCTACCTGTTCTACATGGTTATCTTGAATACTGATGATAAATATTGGATACAGATGTTGTCCACATGAGAATAAAATACCTTCCCAAAGACACTGATGATAGCATCATACATAATTAGTTTGAAGACTTTTAACTAATACATATATTACTTGTAGAGATTATTCAATAAATAGACCCCCAAGCTCAATGATTATTTATGAAGATAATGTTAAGTGTCAGTGTGTCATGCACAAGTAAACCACCCTTTGTGTATCAGAAAAAGTCTCCTAGTGAAGGAGGAAATTTTTTAAAAATGTTTTTTTTTTTAAGTAACTTTCTATTTAAGGAAACCAAATAATTCCGTGAATAATCAGAGCTTTTTTTCCCCACATTGTTCATGTCTAAAACAGTTCTAAAGAGTATTTTAAAGTAGTTTTTCTTCTGTTAACCTTTCCCTGCATGCCCCTTTTAGGAGATTTCTCATAATTTTGTTTTAACACAGTAATTACTGGTCTACTCAATACTCCAGTGCCTTGAGATAGTTGAAAATATTAGGAGGATTTTACTGTATTTGGAAATGACAGCACATTCCATGTGAGGCTCTCGTAGTTATATGTGTTCGGATTAGTCCTGTCACTGTTTTTATTAAAAACGCAATGTCAGCAAACCGAAATGCTACTTTTTTTTTTTTTAATAACAAATACTCATATACTGCTGTTACTATCACTGTACGCACTCATTGGGTCTAAGGGAGAGGTCTGAAATCCTTAACTTAAATTATTTTATGATACTACTGTTTTCTCTATTTTTGAGGTTTTTTTAAAAAAATTATTATTTTTTAATCTTTTGAAGGGAAGATTAGTGTCATTTAAAGCAAGGAAACTCAGCCCTTAGGCATATAACCATGTAATTCTATATGAGCATTTAGAGTACTACATGGTTGACAAATATCTAGTTCTTTACTAAAAGTAAACCCACCTCTACACATATTTGAAAACTGAATTTGAAGCCTATAAAAGACCAACTGACTTTTTAGTTGTGATGAACCATAAGTGCTTTTGCACGGTTGATACACCTGTGTGTACTGTAGGAGGCCAGGACTTGGCAGAGGATATAGTCTAGGTTTACTGGTATATATGTAAATGGTAGTTTGCTTTGTTTATGTATTCCACACTCAAAAAAACATAATCAGAATTTTTCTAAATAATTTTACAAAAACCATCATTTACATAATTTGTTATAAGAAACTTAATACAATTTTAATCAAAATTTTAAGTGATTTCGAAAATGCTTTAAGATTCTGTATTTCTGGAGTACCTATGAAGTGGTAATGACTACATCATGTTAAATATTTATTTTCTTCTTTGATTTTGGAATAGCAGTTTTTAAATAAAATTCCACTTATTTTTAAGAAATTCAGGGAAGATTTGGTCACACTGAAGATACAGTATTTTTGTAGTATTTATAAGGTATCCTAAATGATAGACTATAGAAAGCATTTTTGTTATATGAAGGTAAACCAGTCCATTATATAGATCATTTAAACTCTGTGAAATTACACCTACTGGGTTTTGATTTATGAAGTGGCACAGAATCTGCCTTTGCACTGAATATCTTTTCATTTACATCTCCTCTGCCTTAGTCACAGTGGCAACAGTACAGAAAATTCTCTCAAACCTCAGAATATAGTAGAAATAATTAAGCTATTGAATGAGTCTTAAAAATCATACTACTGTTAAGTGGACCAAGTTTGGTGAAGCAGAATGTGACAGAGGTTGATTAAGGAAGGAGCAACTCAAGGACATTGGGAATGATAACTTTTCCACTTGAGAACTACTTTGTTTTACTGTAATTTTTTTAATTTTTTTTGTTCTGTTACTTTGCAAAAGAAAATAGTATTTACAGGTGGCTTCTTTTAAAATATAAAATATAAAGCAGGAATGTATATGAAATGTCAGATTTTATTGTTATTTGCAGAGTATTAGCTTTGAAATTGAATAAAGAAAGCTGTTTGTAGTTTTAAAATGCCTTATTGGTATCAATTAGAAATTTCTTCTATTTTTTGATGTACTTAGAGCTTTTTGAGTATAGAATTTTAAATGGCAGGATTTTACAGTGTTTACATGCAAGTGCATTTTATAAGTGTTCTATATGTGTAAAATAGTATTTTCAACTGGAAAGTGTTGGCTAGTGCAGAAGGCCTGGCCTTTTTCTGGTTCCCATGTTTCCTACACTGCTAGACTACAGTTTAGTATTGCATTGTGTCATGAGGCCAAGAAATTCCATGTTGTTTGTAAATAGAATAATTGAAAAAGCAATAAACATTTATTGAACAAAAGAAACCTTGTTTGGCCCAGAGTTTATGTTGAACCAGATTATTCATAGAAATTTAAATTTCTTTAGATTCATTTCTGTTGACCATCAGTTATTAATAATCACATCCATCATTAATAGTTGCTTTAATGCTTGCATCTGAGAGAATACTAATGCTTAATAGCAGTCAGATACTGATAACTGCACTGACTGTTTCAGAATTCTGTATACCAAACCTATTCATTGTTGTTGTTTTCCAGTTTTCTTCATTGACTGCTACTAACTATTAGTTGTTAGTTGTATTTTATTTCTATTTTTTCCTGTTAACAGTTTTTGGGGTTTTTTTTTTTATTTTGTTTTTTTGTGGGAGTGGGCTCTCCTTCATTTGTTCAAATCATGATATGAAATTGTCATGATTTTTATTGTATTCTGTAGATGGTGTCAATCAGTTTGTCAGAATTAAACATGCTTTTTTTTATTAGTTGTGATTAGTTTTTCATGTTGTCATTAAGCCGTCACTAGCTGAAACTAATCTCTTCTCTATCTTTTCTTTTTTTTTTTTTTTTTTTTTTTTTTTTTTTTGTTTTTTGTTTTTTGTTTCTAACCACCCAGCCGCCACCGGCAACTAACCTATGACCTTCTGACCTCTGAACTCTTCACCCAATGATGACCTGACCATGCCTGCCTGCTGATCAGTTAACTGGTAATCGCCTTTGCTTGCCTGTCGTCAGTGCAGCGAGCTGAGGCACTTGTCCGTTCGTCTTACCATCTAACCAAACAAAAGACAAAGAAATTGTCCTCCAACTCAGCTTTTGTTTTTTTTTTTGTTTTTTGTTTTTTTCTTTTTTTCTGTTTGGGTGAAAGTGGTTCTAGAACCTGCACTGAATAGTAGTAAAGCAATAAGGCCCCATTCTTCCCACAGCACTGATCATCTTTTAATGTCCCACCCTAAGCGAACGGTAAGAAGGCCTCACTTCAGAAGGGGAGACAGATGGCCCTTAACTACTCAGTGACAGAGGCAGTTACTGTGAGAGACTTCTAGGAATCTCTTCTTCTCATAGCGAGTCAAAGCTCTCTGAATGTACTGTGTGATGATGCATCATGCATGAACCTTTGGTCAGGGATGTCATTGGTGAAGTGATTTCAAAAAGTATTCAAAATTTGATATGCTGTTTAGTCACTACAGTGCCCTCAAAGGGCAGAAGTTGCAGCCTTTTTTATATTGCCTGCCAAAATTTGAAGTATTAGAAGTGTGCCATGAGAGAAAAACTTAAGGAATTTTGAAAAGTAATGCAAAGAACAAAACTGCAACACTATTTTTAAAAAGATAAACATCTGAATTAAAATTACTGAACCTTTATTTTACACCTCCTTTAAAAAATATACGAGAACAAGGTACATGCATTATGTGTCACATTACTGGGCAAACTGTTCAAATATTTTTTTTAAACCTCCCTGTATAGAAAAAAATCATTAAGGATGTAAAAGCCATGCTTGCCTATTTGCTGTATACATGTAATGAAATTGTAGATAAAGTGTAGTGCATTGAAACAAATGAACAAAAAGTAGATACTTTTACTATACAAGGGTGCTGGTGCAGAAAAAATATATATATTTTTGGAAATGTAGCATTTTATACTTTCAAGTGTTATAAAAAAAAAAAAAGAACAAAGAAACCCTTTATTTCATGAAATGATTTTTTCTGGTGGTTGTCAAGAAACAAAAGACCAAAAGAGCCTTTCTGTCTTTTTTTTATTTTTTAAGTATTGGAATAAGTCTAAAGAAAAGAAAGTGCCTTATTTTCCTTCATGGTCATTTAGTCAACTGTCTTGTAAGATCAGCTCCTCCCTCAGAATACAAGTTAATGCATGTTACTCAGTCGCCCAGTATGTGAAAGAGGATGTGAGGGGAGACAAATGAGTTGATGGTTTGAATTATATGATTTTTGCCACATTACCTTGACATAAATTTGCCAAATCTGATACTGTGAAAAAATTTGATAACTTTTCTAATGCCTAGCAAGTAAGTTTTAAAACATTCTTTTAAAATCATAATTGAGTGCTTTTGGTTATTGTGATATTTAATGTTAGTCCAAAGGATTCTGAAATAAAAATTATGTGTGATCTGAACACCACTTTACAGACAAAATTGGAGCTCTATTTTGTTAGGGGGGAGGGGTATTGGATTTTGTATTAATTGGAGGTAATAATAGTATATTAGCAACCTTTTTCACAAAAACGAATCTTTGTGCTTTTCATTCTGGAAAACAAGGTTTTTAAATGAACCAAATTTAATCAGACTTGTTTCTGCCATACCAGATCACTTGGGTAGTCCATCTCTGCTGGTTTTAGTAACCTAAGCCAACAAACACCCCCTTTTTAACTTTAAAAGAATGTGAAAAACTAGCATCATTGTGCATATAATACTCAACTACATGTGAGTTTAAACTTCCAATTTCTTATGAAGTTCAGTTTTGTAGTTGAAGCGATTTGTGCACAAAGCCTACATCTAAACTCTTAAGTAATCATTAACTGCTCAGTACCAGACGTGGCAAATATCAAGTGGCGGTGGCTCCCCAGCTCGTCAGCTCCTTCCCTCTTACATACCTTCACAGCTTCACAGTCAAAGGTCAGCAGTAAGCTCAGTAAGCACCTTTGTGGTGACCTCCTCCATCATCTTGTCTCACTTGGAAACCGTTTTCAGTTTATTTACTATGCAATAGACATTCATTGTTCTGTATTCAGCTAGCTTTAGTTTAACATGCCACTGCTTTGTCTTTCTGTTACACATACAGTTGTTTTGATTTATTTACAATATATGCTGTGCCATTTTGATTTTTGTTTGGTTGGTTGAATAAATTTGCGACACTCAAACACTTGAGGTGATAGTTTAAAAACGATACCAGTATTGGATCTAGTTTCATCTCAACTATGTTATACCTGGACATTATAGATGTTTATCAAAGGTCTTTTATGGGGAAGAAAGTAAATGTATGAAATAAATGTGTGACATTTATGAGTAATGTTGGCTCTGAACAAACGTTTGAAAACTTAGTTGACAAAATTTTGGATCAACTGAAAAAAAGCATGACTTTTGAAATCTCTGAATGCCTTGGTTCTCAGTATTATTCTTTATTGAATTTATTTCTTATTAAAATATGTAGTTTTTAAGACTTTTTTTTCTGACAGTATTATGTAATTTTTTAGTGCGGGTAGATGGGAGTGTCGCTTGTATGTTACCGTACAGCTGACATGTATTTTTGTCTATTCTTTATTATCTCAGTAGTTTCATGCTATCTATGTATCATAACCAACCTATTGCCTATGAGAAACATGTAAGATAATGTATTTACAGCCATTGTTACAAGTTTATAATGTATTTTTCTATCTTGTTTTATATGTATGTTATATAACATTCAAAAAGAATTTTTTTCTTGATTGAGAAAAGGATACAAAATGCAAAATCCACAATTTTGATAACTGAAAATTGCCAATTGTTTTGCAGTACTTTATTATATTGGGTGTCTTGTCTTTCTTGGGCTTTTAGTTAGCTAATGAATGAATACATTAGACACTTTTGGGTTTTAGTTGGGATTTTACATAGCTTGCATTTTAATTCTTTGGTTCTTTGCTGTTTCTATTAACCCATAGCATTATTTTAATAAATGTTATAATACCAACCTACTAACTCTGGACTATGTCTGTTTATTAACCTTTACGTGTTTAATTAAAATAAACAAATAAAGACAAAGGAATGTAAAGTCTTGAATTCCTGGACTAACCCTGAAGAACGTGACCACCGATAACATAGCGTGACTTGTTTTTATGTTTGTTGTTTGTCAGCTGACAATTCCGCACACTACTGTTAAAATGGCTTTGGTTATTCTGGGCTTTTACTTCGGAGCGGGGGGGGGGGGGGGGGGGGTGCGGCGGTAAGGTAGGTGCCAGTAGAGATGGGAACAAAGTAGTGTTGGTTTGAGGCGTTCTTCTAGTCTTGCCACTTGCCTTTCAACCTCTGCATTACTAATTCCACAATTTCTTATTTTTCCTTCTCCAAAATAATCACTGTCTGCTCACAGCATAAAGAGTAAAGAGATTCATCATAATGATACACCCGAGAAACCAGTTTGATTCTTTGTTGAACCATTTTTTGAAATTTCTATAAGTAGATAATTTTATGGTCACATAAAGCAAAGAATCTGATGTCTTACCTTTATTCAGATTTGTGTTTTAATTGGACATTTTTCCTTTATAAAGAAGTTCTGAACTGTTTTAGCCAGCTGCTCCTGTTAGAGGGGCTAAACACAGGTAAAGCCAAAGGTAGAGTGGCTCTGTGTCTCAGGGCAGTCCGGGGTAAGCCGTTCACAACAACCACAAACCCGCCTCTCCTCGTGGAACCCTCAGCAAGAGAGAGACCAAACAGCGCCACGCAGCTCTATGTCTCACCCTGTTTGTTACAAAATACAGTCAGGATACATTAAGAAGTTTAAGGGAGAAGTGTAATAGCATTTGCAAAGTTCTATATATCGTGGCTTGCATGCAGGCCAATTTAAGAAGATCTATTAAATATCTTCATGCTTTTCTTGGCTGCAACCTAGGTAAATTGACCTCTACTTATCAATTCTTTAGTTTAACTCTTGAGGTGCATTTTTATTTCACAGATACTGGTATTTCCTTTTCTGTGAAATAGTTCTCCTGGATAATAAAAATTCTCAGGATGAATTTTTGCATTTGTAAATAATGCCTATTTTTGTAAATTACATGTTATTTATTTTAAAGTTCTAAAATTTGGGGCTAAAGTGAGTCACATGTTACAGAAGACATAACACCAATATGCTATTAACCAATCAAAGTACTACCATAGTATATATACATACATGAAATACATAGACTAGTGAGAGCATCTGATTTAATCATAATTGAGATGGTTCTTTGGATCAAACAAATATATTGTTTCTCCAGTGTGTGTGTGGGGGGGGCAATGCATTATTATTAGGTAGAGCTTTACTATGCTACTCTGTGAAAGTTCACATTGCCATACAGCTAATATATATACTGTAAAAACCTGAAGATGTCATTCAAGCTGCTAATATACAAGTCATCATGGCACCATGTCACTGAAATTGATGAAGAATTTCTATACAATTTATTCCACGTTTTATGAAGCCTGTGAATGCAGTCTCATCTCATTTTCAGTTGAGTACTACTTTTATGTATAATTATGTCATATTGCCACCCTTTATGTTGTAAAAGTCCATTTTTAAAAGACAAAAATAACATTACAAAGCCCACTTTTATACAGGCTGTAATACTATAAAACATGGATTCACCAAATTGTTAGAATGATAAAATGCCAGAGGCAGTTTATTGTTTTATGCTACTAGCACTTGACAAAGCAATCGAAAGTTAAGCTTTCAGTCGAGCAGTTGGTGAAATTAATGTACTTAGTAGTCAAGCATGTTTTTCTTAGGAAAAATGTAGCATGAAAGTCGATATTCACATACACCTACTCTGTAGGGTAGAGTCCACCTAGAAGGGCAGTTGAAGCACCCTGTCCATAAAGCCAAGATGTGCATGTGTTTACACAAGATAGGAGGTGGTTCAGTTTCTAAAATACTGGATAAATATGAAGGATCTAAATTTTCTAGTACACCAAAAGCAGACAACAGGTTTAAACTGCTCATTACCAAATCAATTTTTTTTTACCAGCTAAGTCTAACACTTTTATAAATGACAGTCTAAGGCTCCTCCAGTTTGGGGGGAGGGGGAGGGGTTTGTTTGTGTGTTTGGAATAAGATGTCTGTCATTCCTTGATAACAATTAGCAATTGTAGTATTTCCAGCAAGTGATTTTTAGTAGAAAGAAATGTATTGCTAAATTACAATCCATTATTTAATAGCAGAAATCACCCAGAAAACTTTTTGGACTCAAACTTTCTAAGTACATAAGGTAATTTTTAAACATTGTCACAAGTTTCTTAATACCTTTATTTAAAATGGAAAAATAATTCATATTATAGACAATGTTACTTTTAGAAATATTCATTTGGTACACACATGTAATTTTATCTGTGGTTCCTTTTAACATAATATTATCTAAGTTGAACTGCCTTTGCTATGAAGAGATGTAACAAAATTATATGCCTACCTGGTACTCAATGCTGAATCAAACTGGTTCACCTAAGCGTAGTACTCTCCTTTCTGTGTTTCTGCTGCACTAATTGCAGGGGGTGGGAGAGAAGGAGGAAGAATTAATTCTCAGGAGAAGTGGTTGGTAGGTGCAGCAGATAGCAACACAACGTGGATTTCTCATTGCTTACAGTTTTGCTGTCCCTTCGTGGCAAAAGACACCACATTGTGGGAAAAAGCACAGCTCCCATGGTAAAAAATTTATACCTTTTTAAAACATGCTATTATCGATGAATTTTGATTACCAAATACATCTTTTGTGGTTTATATTGTAGTGGTGTGTATAAAACACTTAGAATTTTATTTGTGGAAATTGTACATCGAAAAGTTGAAATAGGTCTTCCCCAATCCTATGTGAATGGAGAACCACGTTAAGACTACATGACGTGCGATAAACCAACTGGAACGAGTGCGTGCGCTTCCTCCTGTCAAGCCGGCTGCAGCTGACGATGCTGCTGGTGCCTCCCCCCAAAAAAACCCCTCACACCACACGTATAAATATCAGAATAAAGAATGTACATTTTGCTTCCAATTTCTATTGGTGCTTTTAACACTATTTAAAAGAAAGCAGAGGAATGTGACATCCTGGAGCTCTAGTTCACTTCACTAGAAGCTGATCATAACATTTTCCCTGGTTTCCAGTGATTAGAAAAGGAAGTCAGTAAACAGACTTACTACAATGTTTCTCAGTTGGATGTGCATCCCAAATACTTGTTTCTAATTAGGAAACTCAGATACAATTCATGTATAGATTTAGATGTAAGAAAAAAGAAAGGAGTGCTGACCAAATTTTGATCCTGTAGGCTATGTGAAAAGGATTAGTGTCATCAATTTTTTGAACAAAGAAGAATTGGTAAAAATACCAGTGGTTTGAAACCTTTTCTCAAAGATTTTATCTTGACATCTAAGTTTTAGGACTCCTTTGCACCTGAAATTTCCCAGTCGTCCTTAACTTATTCATAAAGCTATTCTCCAGGTTTCTTTTCCTCCTTTCTGATCACGCCCTAGAACCTTTGTTTGCCTTGGCAGTATTCTCCCCCACGTGCTTCTAGAAGCCGACAGAAGCAGGGTCCAGAGCATGGGTACAAGCTAGCTGCCCACAGATGGTGTTTGGTTTGGCCTCTATAGTGTTGCTGTTGCTTTAACTACCCGCCAGCATTTAAAGTCTTAGTAGACTTTTAAAAATCTATTCATAAAGTCTACACTTCTTCAAAGAGCAAATTATCTAGAAAAGTGCAGCCTGCATGTGCCTGAGGTAGCCATCAGCTAATACTGATGAATTCCACTATCCCTTTTAAACCAAGAGCTCCCAGTTACTGCCCCACTACTCCTTACTGCCCCAGTATCACACCTGGACTGTTGATTTCCATTGTTCTAACTTGGTTTAGTTTTTTCGTCCCCTCCCTGGTTCCTGTAGACATATGAATCTTCAGATTCAGAACGGTAATTTTGACTCTTGAGACACCAAACTAGCTTCTCAAAGGGTATAATGTAAAACAGGTTTTAATGTTTCTCCTGAAAAATCAGATGAGTATGGTTTCTATATAAAAATTAGTTTGATAATTCATACATTTCTTAATATTTAGGGAGGAATTTCTGTTGTGTGGAGGGGTTCGATGACATTTGGGTTTCCTTCCAAATGCCATTGTTTATAATTATCTGCTACCTCTTTGTAGGAGCTCTTTGTGAGGTCTTGTTAGAAAGCAGTTAAGCTAATTGAACCTTTTAAAAACATCCCACATCTAAAAAAAAAAAATATTAGTGATAGTAAGTTGGGGATCATGTTTTTCCAGAAAATGTACATTAAAATTAGATTCTCCAGTTAAGTGCTATTTTGTGAAGTATAGAGGGAGTGCTTATTTTTATGTGCTATACAGCAGTTCCAGTTTGAGAGAGCATCTCAAAACTAGGATGAAAATTTAACTCCTGTGGTTCTGTTTTCTTAATGTATGCACTGGTTACTTAACCGAATACTAAGAAAAACTAGGGGGAAGTGGTTAAAAGTAAAATATTAGAAGAAAACATTTGTGAATTAATCCACAAGTATTTTCCTATAGAACGATTTGAGTTGATACTAAAAATTCCATAAGCACTCATTTAACTTCAAACTTTATCAAGGTCAAGAATGAATAAAGTACCTTGCCTAAGCTTGAAACCTGAATTTTAAAACCCCCTGTCACAGTGTTTTAAGGGATTTAGCCTGTAAAATTAGAATAGACTAATAGTGCAGGTGAGAAGCCGTCTTGAACGCATTTTAATTATGTTAATGATGCTTTTGCCCATTGTTTTCTCACTGAGGTAAAAGCACTGAAAACTTTTTCAGAGGTTAAACTTATTCTGGATTTCTAGATGGTGGGAAAATGGAAAACTTAAAGTTAGTGGGTGGAGCACTGCACATACGAAAAACACCAAAGCTAAGAATCTGAGAAGCTAAGCTCTAAACTGGCATGCCAGGGAAGAAAACTAGATCAACAAATCAAACGTCCAAATGCTCCACCTTAAACTATTAGTCAAGCATCAGTCTGTGGGGCTATTAGCAGGAAAATCGGCTTTGAAGTTAAAGGAAAAAAATCAGAAAACTGGGAAAGTTTGATATCACATCTGAGAGTAGTCAAGTCTGTCATCACTAAGTATCAGTGTTGGTTTTAAAATGAATTGAGTCTCTCTCATTGTTCTTGGAGCTTACGATAATTAAAAGCAACCTGGCATGGCGGGACACAAAAGAAAAAAATGCCATATAAGTTTTACTTCCATGTCTTCCAAAGGGCATTGCATTTTCACTGAATTCTACATGAGTCTATTTGACAAAGAGATTTTGTACTCTTCAAGGAAGACATCACAGATGTGAACTCAGTCAATTACCTGTACTAATAAATACCAAGAAAGCCTTGTAAATACCTTGACTCCTTCAAAGAGGTGTTAACCCAAATTTTTCATAAATTTTATTTATTTATTTATTTATTTTTGGCTGCATTGGGTCTTCGTTGCTGCGCGCGGGCTTTCTCTAGTGGCGGCGAGCGGGGGCTACTCTTCGTTGCGGTGCGCGGGCTTCTCGTTGCGGTGGCTTCTCTTGTTGCGGAGCACGGGCTCTAGGCGCGCGGGCTTCAGCAGTTGTGGCTCGTGGGCTCTAGAGCCCAGGCTCAGGAGCTGTGGCTCGCGGGCTCTAGAGCCCAGGCTCAGGAGCTGTGGCTCGCGGGTTTAGTTGCTCCGCAGCATGTGGGATCTTCCCAGACCAGGGCTTGAACCCGTGTCCCCGGTGGGAAAATGGAAAACTTAAAGTTAGTGGGTGGAGCACTGCACATACGAAAAACACCAAAGCTAAGAATCTGAGAAGCTAAGCTCTAAACTGGCATGCCAGGGAAGAAAACTAGATCAACAAATCAAACGTCCAAATGCTCCACCTTAAACTATTAGTCAAGCATCAGTCTGTGGGGCTATTAGCAGGAAAATCGGCTTTGAAGTTAAAGGAAAAAAATCAGAAAACTGGGAAAGTTTGATATCACATCTGAGAGTAGTCAAGTCTGTCATCACTAAGTATCAGTGTTGGTTTTAAAATGAATTGAGTCTCTCTCATTGTTCTTGGAGCTTACGATAATTAAAAGCAACCTGGCATGGCGGGACACAAAAGAAAAAAATGCCATATAAGTTTTACTTCCATGTCTTCCAAAGGGCATTGCATTTTCACTGAATTCTACATGAGTCTATTTGACAAAGAGATTTTGTACTCTTCAAGGAAGACATCACAGATGTGAACTCAGTCAATTACCTGTACTAATAAATACCAAGAAAGCCTTGTAAATACCTTGACTCCTTCAAAGAGGTGTTAACCCAAATTTTTCATAAATTTTATTTATTTATTTATTTATTTTTGGCTGCATTGGGTCTTCGTTGCTGCGCGCGGGCTTTCTCTAGTGGCGGCGAGCGGGGGCTACTCTTCGTTGCGGTGCGCGGGCTTCTCGTTGCGGTGGCTTCTCTTGTTGCGGAGCACGGGCTCTAGGCGCGCGGGCTTCAGCAGTTGTGGCTCGTGGGCTCTAGAGCCCAGGCTCAGGAGCTGTGGCTCGCGGGCTCTAGAGCCCAGGCTCAGGAGCTGTGGCTCGCGGGTTTAGTTGCTCCGCAGCATGTGGGATCTTCCCAGACCAGGGCTTGAACCCGTGTCCCCTGCATTGGCAGGCGGATTCTTAACCACTGCGCCACCAGGGAAGCCCCCTAATTTTTCTAAATTGCTTGTTATCCTCTACTAAAGATTCTCCACCTCCACCCTTAAACTCCATCCTAGAGAATTTATAGCAAAGAAAAGTTACTGAATCAAAGTATAGATTGTATCTGAACTAAAACTAATGAGAAGTCATAGCCAAGAGGTATAACTTGTTTTAATTATTGAAATACACATGCAATATTTTTATGTACGGAACTCCACATTTGAGTAAATGTGCAACGAGTTGTGGCCAGAAAGAGTATTATTAAGGGCAATATTGGGAGGTTCATTCTTTCCTTACCACTGTGTCCCCTAAATTCAAAGAGAAGTACTACTTTCCTCAAGACCCCATTGGACAGAGCTAATGGAAAGGAAAAATAGGAAAGAAAAATGTAAACTTAACTAAATAATACAAACTTGAAAAACGGAGTTGGTTACCACACCAACTCCCATTTCTTAAGTATTTTTTCATATGTGATCCTACTAGACCCAAAGGTGGTGATGAGAACAATGCACGCTGTGAGATCTGTATCCTTCTAGCAGGTTCCTAGCTGAGAATTTGGTAATAGTGTCAAACTGAGCCACCTGGCAGACAGTCTTCAGCAGGTGGTGAGGGACGCCTCAGGTTCTGATGCAAATAGGCTCTTCTGCCTTCCTTTTCCATCTGAATTACCACCTACCCTCCCTATGAACATTTCTTAAGAGTAGGATCTCTTTGTAGGATTGCTGTAATGAAATTAAAATACAGAAATAGGGCTTCCCTGGTGGCGCAGTGGTTGAGAGTCCGCCTGCCGATGCAGGGGACGCGGGTTCGTGCCCCGGTCCGGGAAGATCCCACGTGCCGCGGAGCGGCTGGGCCCGTGAGCCGCGGCCGCTGAGCCTGCGCGTCCGGAGCCTGTGCTCCGCAGCGGGAGAGGCCATAACAGTGAGAGGCCCGCGTACCGCAAACAAAAATAAAATAAAATAAAATAAAATATAATACAGAAATAGCGGGGTGGGGTAAGCTGTCAGGCTACGTGCTAGAAAGGGGTTGTTGCAGTACCAAATCGTCTACCGATGGCTTTAAAAAGTAACTGTCAGATAGAAGACACTAGGAAGCATCCCATCAGGAATCAGTCATGTCTGTCTTGTACTTGGTGTTACTCATATTGGTGAATTATGAGCACCAGTCAACCTCTGAGCACTTAACTGGATTGGACGCGTGGTGTTAAATCAGATGCAACAATCAGTACATGATTCAATAAACTCAGTAACATACAATGAATAAAAGTAACCATTTCTCTGTACATCGAAATGCATTAAAACCAAACGGCTGTGTATCAAACTGATGTTGCCCAAATATGGTAAAGCCATGTAATAAGATAGATTAATGGTTTAAAGTCAAACCAAGAGGAACTCACCCACTTTGGTATCCATGGCCTTTAAAAAATGCTCCCTTGGTGACCAGTCTGGGAGATTTTGCTATTGGTATTCTTGTTACTCATAAGCCTCGAATATGTGGTCTGCGTAGACAACAAAGATAGGAAGTTTCAATGGAAAACATCATTTATTGAACAAGTAATTTTCAGCCTCTTTTTGAAACAAAAGTTACCAATTTTTTCTACCACCTTTAAGTTATGCTCTTCAAGCAAAGCAGCTCTAAGAAATTTTTAAAATATTTGTGAAGCCACAAATTAAAAACCATAGAGTATACACTGATGTGTATAAAATGGATGACTAATAAGAAAATATTTTTTAAAAAGAGACAAATGTATCATGTGTATATTGTGCATTTACTTTTTGTTTTTCAGAGCAATATAAGCTTGCTTTCCACAGTTGCACTGTGGACTTATTTTGCGGAAAGCATCCAAGTATCTAAAAACCTGGTGTACTGCAAAGCCAATTAGAACCGTGTAACCTGCTCCTCAGGAGTTTGTGTGCTTTGTCAAAAGGAATATAAAAACTGCATGTCCATTATCCAAATAAAGATTTCAATTCTACATGTACATTATAATACGCCAAGTTAATCTGGAACATGTGTGTTTACACAGACAATTAACTATCTATATTGAGGCTGCTTGATCATAGTTATTTTTTCATGGTTTCTTCCATCACAGAAAATGTCACAAATGAATAGACGTCATTTTATATTGTTAATTTAATGCCCTGGTGATTCTGGCAAAGGTTTTGTTTTTTAGAGCAGCTTTAGCTTCACAGCAAAATTGTGCAGACGGTTCGGAGGTTTCCCAAGTCCCCCCTGACCCTCACGTGCACACCCTACCCCACTACCAACATCTTGCACCACAGGAAGCATTCGTTACAACCGGTGAACCTACGACACATCTTAATCACCCAAAGTCCATGGCTTACACTACAGTTTACTCTTGACGCTGTACATTATGCGAGTTTGGACAAATGTTTCATGGCATGTATAAATCATTGAGGTATCACACAGAGTAGTTTCACCGCCTTAAAAGTCTTCTAGGGGCTTCCCTGGTGGCGCAGTGGTGGAGAGTCCGCCTGCCGATGCAGGGGACGCCGGTTCGTGCCCCGGTCTGGGAAGATCCCACACGCCGCGGAGCGGCTGGGCGCGTGAGCCGTGGCCGCGGAGCCTGTGCTCCGCAACGGGAGAGGCCACAACAGTGAGAGGCCCGCGTACCGCAAAAAAAAAAAAAAAAAAGTCTTCTGTGTTCCATCTCTTCATCCCTCCCCCAACCCCTGGCAATCACTGATTTTTTACTGTCTCTATAGTTTTCCCTTATCCACATAGTTGGAATCATACAGTGCGTAGCCTTTTCAGACTGGCTTCTTTCACTTAGTGATGTGCATTTAGTTCTTCCAGGTCTTTTCATGACTTGATAGCTCATTTCTTTTCAGCGCTGAATAACATTCCCTTGTCTGAATGGACCACAGTTTATTCATTAAGCTACTGAAGGGCATCTCGGTTGCTTCCACGTTTTGGCAATTATGAATAAAACTGCTATCAACATGTGTGTGCAGGGTTCTGCGTGGACATATTTTTCAATTCTGTTGGGTAAATACCAAACAGCACAATTACCGGGTCATACGGTAAGAGTACGTTTAGCTTTGTAATAAATTGCCAAACTGTCTTCCAAAGTAGCTGTATCATTTTGCATTCCGAATTTAACAGGAGGATGATGATTACGGAGGTAAATATATATATATATGTATATATATGAATTTCAAGACTGAACTGGTCAGTTACATTGTTTCAACAGACAAATCCAATTTGGAATTCATGCAGATTTATTAAAACTACAAATATAAGTGAAAGAAAAACTCCCAAAATTACTAAGCCATTTTATGCACACAAGAAACATTTGTGTGCTGAGAAAACTGTGCTGAATACTCTTCCTGTCCTCTGTGAGACAGGAGTGAAGAAACAGCTCTTGCTTTAAAACAGCTCACAGCCTAGGACTGGGAAAGACAAATTCACGTAATATAAAAATAGTATGTTAATTACCCAGCCTACAGAACAACGGCGTTCTAAGCCCCGATCTTTGCAGAACATCTAGTAAATTTAAGATTCTCTCGTGAAGAGGGAAGCAAAGCATATGTTTATGGTAAAGATGCTTAGATTTTAATAGAAAGTCTTGCTTCTTGATGTAGCCATATCTGAAGTAACCCCATTTCCTAAAAGCCCATCTTATTGAATTATTATTCAACAAAAATCTCTCTATAAAGTGACTTTGGTTTGGCCGTTCAGTCTTAAGGGAAATAACCCATTTGTCCTCCTCCTCCTCTGGTTCCCTGTTGGGAAAGGCGTTTCTTAGGCCCAGGCCCCCGGCAGCTCAGGTCCTAACTCTCCATGTCCTAGGGAACTAGGGGTCTCCTTTGGATCCAAAGACAAGCCTTAGTGTGATGTAGCGCCCCCCCCCCCACCCCACCGCCGCTCAGGGTAGGAAGGCTTATGGCCCTCTTCCTACTAGCCGTGTTACTGAGCTCAGAAATCTTTCTTACTCCCATGGGATACATTAATAATAGCATCAAAATTAAATAGCTCTCCCTGAATCCTTTTACTATGGTCCTGGTCTGAGAAGAGGAATTTTATCTAATGGCAGCGTGGCATTTAATCTTAGTAGTCTATATACTTTGAGAATAAGATTCTTCCTTTTTAAGATTGTGAGTCCTTTTGCTAGCTCTGTTCTGTGAAAGCAGCCTCAGATCTGAGTGAAAATACATCTAGTGTGGCCTTAGGGATAGGGGCCCCAAGTAGGGTGTATCTTCAGTTTCGTCTCTCTTTGCATTTAACTGTGATTGGAACCTAAGTGCTTAATAAATATCTGCTGAGTGAATAAATGCCACCATATGCCCCGTTTCCAAAGCTGTGCCCGGAGAACTGTAAATTCAAGGGATAGGCTTAGGCCTTGAAATTGCTGTGGAAACCAGTGGACCAGCTGGCTGGACCCACAGTGAAGGCCTTGAACCAGGGAGAAGGAGGTGGGCGATCACTGGGTTCTAGAATAACCTGAGCCTGCGTGTGTGTTTGATGGCGCCAGTGCCGAGACCATCCTGCCCTGTCTCTTCCATCTACAAAACAGATTATGCCCCTCATTCATACTCCAATGTTCAGGACTATCTTTGCTCATCACTTTAAGCATACACTTAAGTTACTGAGGGATGGGCAGCATCCAGAAAGCAGTTTATCCAAGTTTCCATATCTCAGAGATGGCCTAGCATCTTTTTATAAGCATCATAAATAAGAAGAATTAGAGAAAAAAAAAAATCGATCAAAGCCCCTTAGAAGTAAAAGTAACTTTGTGAACATGCAGACTCACACCCTGCTGCTTACAGATGAGGAAGCAGATGCCCAGAGAGAGACCCAGAAACGGTATTCCTAAATTCATACACATGGGCGACAGACCTGGGAACGGCTGGTTCAAAGCTCTGCAATACTCTGAGAAGTGGCACTTCCACAGCAGAACCGCCCAGATTTAAAGGCACACGTTTCTCACGGGGCTTCACTGACATAAAGATCCGCACTGTAAGGGAACCCCACGCTGCAGCCTATGTACCGTTTCAGGTGGCATCTGCTAAAAACAAAACTGAGAACCAGGAGAGTCACGTTTTCCAGATGCGTGTCGGGGATGGAATTGCATCGTGACAGGCGACCTACAGCGTCTGTCTCAGCGCTGAGGCGCGAAGGGGGAAGGAGTCCCGTACCTGGGCAATTGCAGCCACTGGCCCTTTCCCGCTTCCCCAGCGTGCCTGGCGTGCGAGGACCTTGGGTAGTGGCGTCCGACTGAGCGGTCCTGCTCCGAACCCCCATCCCCTCGGGCTCGGAACCCTGAACAAGCGTCTTTCCCCGCATCCCTACCTCTCGCTTATCCCGGAGCGCACCCAACTTGGTGCTTCCTGCCAAACTGTTCCAAACTTTTCCTTCGCTTTATGGCCCAACCTAGATACCATACCCACCTTTCTCCGCAAAGGTGAGGGAGAAGGGGGAGAGAGTGGTATGTCAGGAGGCCTGGCTTTTGCCCCAGAACCCTGGGGGTCAGGCTGGTTCCCCAGAACAGGGCTTCCCAAAGGTTTTCCAGTTGTGGTACACTTAGACAATAATGGCATAGGTGACGGGGCGCAACGGATGAAGCTACTAATAGCCTGAACCAGAGACCCTGGTTCAGGAGTTACTAGCTGAGCGGATGAGATTTCGGACGGACTTAAAATCCATTCCCTTTATACCAGGGGTGGGGTAAAGCAGAACCTGTCACTTTGGGGAAAGTCACAATGTGATATCAAATGTGATAGCTCAAAGTTGAAAGAAGTTCACAGTTAAAGACAACAATCAGAAAACTAAGATTGTTCACTTACCTATTATCTCCTATTTAGAACATGGCAGGTGTCACGTTTCACTATTTGAAATTTATCTTGACTTTCTATTACCAAAAATTGTTATAATCTGTTTACTCTTCCTACCAAAACATAAGGTATTATCTACAAGGCATGACTTCTGGTCCTCCTGGGATCCAGTACGTAAGTTCTATTCATAAATGATTGGTCTCTTACTTCTGAGCCAGAGAAGAAAATTTTACCAAGATTTGACCTCTGGGAAATTATTTTACACCACTGTACATGTTGATGAAAAAGCTATAGGGTACTAAAGACTCAGAAAATTCTGAGTGTAATAAAAACTAGCTTTATTCTCACCTTGACCTGAAGTGATAATGTTCACTTTATTAGAATCAACCAACTGTTTGATCCCTAGTTGCTACAAATCTCCTTTTGAAGAGATGTGAATTGTTAATGGAAGATTTCCACTTGGTTTCAATGATCCTGAATCAACTAAGTTTTTTTTTTCCTCTTTTTCCCCCCCGAGTAACCTGATTCAGATTCACCATTTAATTTTGTGGGATTTCAGTTTCCTTGAAGTTAGCGTGATTTGATTCTTTTCCCACAGAATTTAGTTCTCTGTGGATCTTATGCTCTAACATCATGACAGCAGGGTGGTTCTTAACTATAGTAAACGTTCAGTAGGCTGTAGCAGTTTATTTCTTAAGGAGATATTCACACTAATGTTTTCATCAGAAAGCTGTCTGCTGGTAGGGCCTGTGCACTTAAAAAGCTCTTACATCTGATGTGGGTTTTTCCAAACTGTACAGTTGGCCATTTAAGCAGAACTGAAATATCTACTATTAAAATACTACACCACATCTAAATTGAGCCCTAGTCTATAAACTCTTGTTTATTTAACCTAAAAGTCATTTTTACCAATAATTACCAGTGAGTACAAAAGCCTCACTCTCTGTAACAAAAGCTTAAAAAAATCACCTGCTGCTAATATTTGAAATGATACACAGAAGACCAAAAAGCACTCGCCAAACACGTGCCTGACAATTGCTGCCTTAAAATGCGAGTGTTTGGGCTTCTAGAGGGGGTTCTGCATCGTTTTCACAACAGAAATCAATTGGTCTTGACTTACCTTCATTAATAAATCCTTGCAAAGTACAGACGTAGATTAGGACTCAGGGAATGGAAATAACCTAATTGTAACCACTTTTCCGTAACCAAGGAGCCCACAGCCCAGCTTGAAACGCGCCGGCCAGCACAGGGCGTCCGATGGGGAAGCAGCAGGGAGGACGCTCGGGGCGGCCCTGCTGTCCGGCCCGCGTGGCCGCACCATCGGGCGCTCAGCAAACCCCGGGGAACAGCAACTAGCATTTGGGAGAAAAGCTCATTCTCACGCTTCCTTTTGGGAGGTGTGTAAC
Source organism: Physeter macrocephalus (assembly GCF_002837175.3). Lineage (NCBI taxonomy): Eukaryota > Metazoa > Chordata > Mammalia > Artiodactyla > Physeteridae > Physeter > Physeter macrocephalus. Next base: position 5,078,194 of record NC_041223.1, on the reverse strand, counting down.
AACTTGCAAACCTATTTCTCCACATGACGTCTGATTTCTCCTTTGGACCGAGGAGAGGGAAGAGCGTCCGAGTCTCTTCGAGTTCTCGATTCACAAGTTTCTTCGCCTGGGATTCTGTCCTATAGGGTGGTGTGCTTTTTAGCAATTTGTATTTTCCCAAATATTAGCAGTAACGTGACTTCCCCCCCACCCCCACCGTTTTCAAGGAATGAGGCATTTGTTGCCCTTGTCATCATTGCCATCAACAGATTTTAGGTTGAATAATAGTTTGCCAAACATCCTGCGTGTGTCACAGACCTGCCCCAAGAGCACCTGGGAACAGACCTTGGAAACCACTGCCTTGCAGACCTGAGGTATCACCCCAGTGTTCTCCCCAGTTTTGTACATAGTCACAGTAATGCCAAATAGTGATATGAACCACAGCCCAGGTAGAGGAAGAAGCAGGGTTTTCTTCTGTGGCCCAGTAGCAGCCCGTTCTCCCATCCAGCGGAACAGGGTTGAGCTCTTAGTTACTCTCCCCCCAAAAAATCACATCTGGTTTTTTTTTTTTTTTTTAAAGAGTTAAAAGTACTTGTCCATCACTCAGAATTTCCAGTTAGAATCCTTCATCTCTAAGGTTTTCTATTAATATCTTTCTCACAACACAGTATCTCCATTTATCGGCGTAACATAGGTTATCTGGGTTTATGGCGACTTTTTACATCTGGTGATTTTGGACAGGTTATTTAAACCTCAAATCTCAGATTTCTCATCTACAAAATGGACAGACAGTGCCCACCTCCTAGGGCCCTTCAGAGGATTAAATGAGCTAATGAATGTAAGCTTCTTAGCACACTGACTGGGACTGGTATGTTTTCAGCGAGTGTTTGCCATTATTGTCTTGTGTTTTTCCTGGTGCTTCATTCATTTAAATATAAATAAACACACATTTAAACTATTTGGAGTCAATGGTCAGGGGGCGTTTCCTACCTGATTAAAGTCCTGAAAGGACGTGACACGCCTTCCTAAGAAATGCATATGCACTCAAAGTCGGGCACCCAGGCGCTCTCGGAAGCGTTAAGCAGCATGTTTTGCACATTTTCTACATGATTAAAATAACTGATGCATTTTATAACAAACCGAAGTTTTCAAATACAATCAAACTAGACTCCTCCCCCAACTAGAATAGGCATATACGACTGTGATTGCTGGATGTGTCACTCTTAAGCAATGCTATTTAAACCCTATATATCCTTAGAATAAAGTCTACTTTGTACATTAAACTTCAGTTTATGTGACTTGAAAATTTCAAAGATCAGCAATACCTACACATACCCCCAACAATTAGATTAGGATGTTTATTCCCCGCTGTTTTTCTATCCTATGAATATTCTGATGAGACACACGCGTGTAAACGATCCGGTTGGTGACCGAGAGAAGGCACACAGATGCCAGCCTAGTGCGGACAGCCTCCAACCCTTCGCTGAGAAACCTTCCCCGAAATGACGTTTAAACTCTTGTCCTCTGCTCGCTGATGTCAAGGCACCAGGGGCACGGCCTACAGTGACCAGACCCCCTAATGTCCTTTTTCATGGACCACAGAACTTGCTGAAAGGTTATTCTTTTAAACCCTAAAGTTGAAGAAATACGACCACAGAACTAACAAGCAAACGAAGAAGAAGGAGGCCCTGCTGGTCATCATTTTGCCTGTGTTCCTGCAAAGGAAGCCCCGCTGTCACTTTACCAGTTCCTCCGAGACCCATCCGTGACTTTCTCGGGAAGTGACTGGCCTTGCTGTCACTGTCAGAGGCGTGAACAGCGCAGAGAGAACCCTCTCCTGAGAACACCGTGGGTGACTGGAGCGAGGTCTGCCAGGCCCACTGCCTTTTGTCGTCAAGGGAAGGTGTAGAATAAGCAACCCCATCTGTTCACTACCTACGTGCCTGCTGTTTCCTGACATGCTTCCTGTAGTACACATTTTGCTTCACTATTTGCACGGGGACCAGGCCAGGATGCAGACAGTAGAAGCCGGCTGCAGCCTTTGAAAGAGTCATCCACTTGGTTCCGAGGGGTGACGAGACACCAAGCATGATTACACTCTTGAATATCTTAGGCTCTTACGCTGCCTGTGCGAGGATGGCTTTGCTTTGCAAGAACCTAGCCCCTCTGAAAAGTATGATAGAAAATGCAGTAATAACAAAATTACTCCGTGGAATGTGACACAGATCTGCCCTTAAAGAACTCAGAGAGAAAAAGCCAGAGTGAGGGGGAGGGGAGACTAGAACTGAGACTGGGCCCCTCGGGTGGTCAGAGAATCCCGTGAGAACTGATGATGAGAAGGGTCAAAGCACCCTCCTAATTGGGCAGCTGGTGAAAACTGGCAGGGAAAGGAGGAGGCGAGATCGCCAGTGTCAGTGTTGTTGTTGTTTTTTAAACTTGTAAACTCTTACATTCTTGGGTTTTATCTACCATACTTCCACAGTAAAGCACATGCTAGAAATGTTGTTTTCTTGGAGCAGATTAGAATGCTTGTCAGAAAGCAAGAGCCTTGTAAATGGCATTATAGCAGCTTTCCAAGCTCCAGACTGCAAAAGAAAGTCAGGATGGGAGCTGAGTTGCAGAGTAGAGGAGAAAGGTTTGTATAAACATGGAACCACAGTAGCAGTTGTTCAAGTAAATGGATTTTTGAGGTTGGAAACCCCGTTTTTAAAATAACAGAGGTGTGAAAATGATGCCATTGGCCAACTGACCAGAACAGTGAAATTGAGTTGGTAATAAAGCTGGGAAAAATATATAGACGGTCAGCAATGTAATCATGCTGGGAACCTCATTTTTCACTCAGAATCTTAAGGAAGTTTCATTTACATGCCATGTAGATTTAAAAGTACTGCATGTTACATGACAGCTTCCTCCATCTGGTCACACAAGAAACCTCTGGGACGGGAATGAACTGAACTTAGTGGGCATGAACTTAAATTGTGGACACTGTTTACAATCATATGGCATTTTACCAAAAGCTATTTCCATTTTAAGTTCTTCCCCACTATTTAGAGTCAAATTCAATATATTTTCCCCCCTGTGGTGGAGGTACCTACAAAGCTATAGAAAAGGATGCTTGAGACCCAACAAATCCAACATGGAACCCACCATCTTCCCTTTCAGAGATTTCTAACTCACCATCCACTTGCTGCCCATGAACCTGGAAGTCAGCCTTGACTCCTTTCTCTCAGGACCTCCTGCTTCCGGTGACCACCCTGTTAGTTTCATTCTCCATCATCTTCCTGTCCAGGCGTGGCCACCATGTTGATGCTGGACCACTGCAGTCACCCCATCACCCTTGGAGAGCACCTCTGCTTCTGACTTATTGTCTCTAGCTAATCCTCCACCCGGCTCAGAAGCCCTCCCAAACTAGAGAATATTCCTGGGCTTTCCCACTCCCATCCCTCATTTTTTTTGGAGTCTAGAGCCCAGAAAGATTCTGTTTTTTGTATTATCCTCCTTTCTGCAAGCCCTTGATGTGCCAATTACAACTTAACCTTGTGGACAAGCTATTATTACTGAGGTTGTGTTATGCGCAAAGCAGCGATTCCTGCACACGTCTCCTCTGAGATATTTGTCACTTTCACACAACGTTCATATCCCTTTAGCATCTGCTTTAATCCCCTTCACCCCCACTCTATGCCTCTGTCTCCATTTCAGCCTCTCCAGTCACCAGAATCCAGCACCCCTTCCCCCAAAACCCACCTTTGTAAAACAGTCGTCTCCAAACCACCTCAGCACACCTGCCTTCCTCAGCAAAACAAAAGCCCTCTAGTGAGATGAACCATACCTATTGTTGTTCCCGAAACATGCTCTTGGAGAGCTTCAAGTCAACCAAACACACAGCTGATCATCTTACTCAAGAATCCTGGCAACACTCTCACATCCTTCACACTCAGCTCCCCACCAGCATCTCTCCCCGCCCTCTGCCCTCACGCTCTGAATGCTAGTCCTATTTGAATGATTGCTATTCCAACAGATGTGCTCTTTCACCTCTCCAAGCTTTAACCATGCCACTTGCTATTTCCTCTGAACACCATTATTTGCTTCCTACTTTTGCTGGCTAACTGATCCTTGTTTTTCAACACTGAAGTCAGAAAGTCTCTGCTAAACTGCCACATGGTTAGTCAACCCTTCCAAGTATCTGAGAACTCCCATAAAGCACTCTGGAAATGTCTGTAGTACTTCTCCCACTCCTCTGTGTCTATCACCATCCCATGATGACCCTGAGATGGGAACCTTGTGTTATGCATCTAGCACCTAGAATCAGTTCTAACACTTGAAAGATAACCAGTGAATGACTGTTCTAAACTGAATGATAGATTTCTGTGTCTGGTAATATGTCAGACTGAGTATTCAAATATGTGCTCCCACTGAAAACAGCAAAACATGGTATAAAATACATTATCAAAAACTTTTAAGCCAACAAAGTAGCAAGAAAGTCAGGAATCCTCTAGTCAAAATTTAGATGATGGCATGAACCTAGAGAAGTAACCGGAGCATGGAGACTGGCTCTTGCTAAGGGGACATTTGCTAGGCCAGGAAACCTGTGTCTCAATTTCATTATCTTGTGAGGCATGGAGTACAGGATGCAAGACTTGGCGCCAGCCCAAGGTGGGGAGTCCAATAGGAGCCCACACCCCAAACAGCTGGGACTCCTTAGTACAAGGGTATATCAGAAAGGACTTGCCCACACAGACATACAAAGGACCATCAGGAGAAGTGCCCACTTGCAGCTCTGAGTCTGCCTGGTGGAGGAAGAGAAAAGCAGGCTGTCCCTGAGAAGTTTAACCACAAGGTGTCTTCACACCAACTTTCAGCCTGAATTCAAGCCTCCTTGATGGACTAAAAACCATCTCAAGCCAAAGATCTGGTTTAAACCTTCCAGAAACAAAGCATAAATCTTCTCTGGAAAAACATTCCTTCACCACAGGCCTCAGACTTTTCCAACAAATACGATTCCAAGAAAAATGAATGAATAAGCAAACAAGGAAATAAGGCACCAGCAGTGAAAACTCATATATGTGTGTAAGGATATAAATACAGATACAGATACAGCAGAAATAGAGTCACAAAGACTTAAAGGTATGAGATGTACCAGGAACAGAGTACAAAATTTCTTTGTCTAATACACTGAAGGAAATAAAGGACAAACTTGGAAATATGTGTGAAAAATAAGAAACTTATTAGAACAACCAAGGACATATAAGAGACAAATAGAATGCCTATAAGTGAAAAATATAATAATTGAAAGTGAAATCCTAATGCATAGGTTTGAAAGGCGATTAGATACATCTGAAAAGAAAATTAAGAAAATAACCAGATGCAGCACAGACAGACAATGTGAATGAGATATTGAAAAATATGAAAGACAGAGTGATTTCCAATATACATGTACTCAGGGTTCTAGAAGGACAAGAAGATCACCAGGCAAAGCCAATAAGTGAAGAAACTATGAGAAGTTTCCAGATCTAATGAAAAACACCAAATCATAAATTCAATCAGATTAATGAATAAAAAGAAATCCACATCTAGACTTTCTAAATTTCATAGTGAAAATATTTCAAGAATAAGTGCAAAATATATTTTCAGATTAACCGAAAGTAAGAGTTTGCCAGCAGACCTATGCTAAAGGGAATTCTAAAAGACATATTTTAGGCAGAAGAAAAGTGATCCTTGATGAAATATCTGACATACAAATAGAAGATCACAAGTCATAAATATGTGCATAAGTCTAAATAAACTTTGTATAAAATAATATTTTGAGGTTTATCAAAAACAAGATAAAATTAAATGTCCATCAATAGTATATACATTAGAAAGGGGTAAATGGAGTTAAAATATTGGATCATTCAGGGCAGGTGCAAGATGCTAAGGTAGAAAGCCCCTGAGCTCACCTCTTCTCACTAGCACACCAAAATCACAAATGTCTGCAGAATAACCATTGATGAAAAAGACTGGAACCTACCAGAAAAAAACTCTTCTACAACTGAAGATATAAAGAGGGAACCATGGTGAGATGGGTAGGAGGGGTGGGGTCACAATACAGTCAAATCCCATATCCCCCAGGCCAGTGGGGCTTACTTTTGGGAGTCCCAGAGGGCTGGTGGAAATAGAGACTCCTTACTTAAAGGGCTCACACAAAATCTCACATGCTCTGAAACCCAGGGCAGATGCAGTAATTTGATAGGAGCTTGGGTTAGACAAACCTGCTGATCCTGAAGAGTTTCCTGGAGAGGCAGGAGGCAACTTCAGCTCACCCCGGGGACTTAGACAACGGAAGCAACCATTTCTTGGAGCTCCTTCCACCACGTGGACACTGGTGGTGGCAAGTGCCATTCCGGAATCTTCCCTCTAGCTTATTAGTCCCAGGACCCAATGCTGCGCTTGCCCCAAAGCCTGCAGGCACCAGTGCTGGGGCTCCTCATGCCAAGCAACTAACTGGGCATGGACACAGCCCCACCCACCAGCGGACAGGTTGCCTTAAGACCCCAAGCCCACAGCTACCTCTGGGCATGGCCCTACCTGCCAGAGGACCCAGGACTTCGCCACACACACCATGCAGGCACTAGACCCAAGATACCCATGGCCCTCCAGCCAGAGAACCCAGGACCCAGTTTCACCCACCAGTGGGCAGGTACCAAGCTCAGAATCCCTGGGTGCTCTGACACCTGCTCTGGGATCCCTGGGTCCTAAACCCAGATCCAAGGACCTCTCTTTACCCACCAGTGGGCAGGAAACAGCTCAGGGGTCTCTTGGACCCTGACTCTACCCACCAGTAACCCAGCACTAGCTCCAGGGCCCCCCAGGGTTCTGCAGTCAGCTGCCTCATGATCTAGTACCGCCAAGCAGCAGCCAACAGCCTCCACGCTAGGCAGGACTTGGCCACCAAACAGACCAGAGGCCAATCAAGCCAACCAGACTGCCCACGCAGGCCGTCTGCAGCAACACAAAGACTCACACAGCCATCACAGGGAGAACCCCTAGAGCACAACAGCTCTGGTGATGAGAGGGGAGCACACTGCTGGTACACATAGGGTGTCTCCTACAAAAGGCCACTTCTTCAAGTGTGGGAAACATAACCAACCTACCAGATACATAAAACAGCAAGTAAGGCAAAATGAGATGACAGAGGAACATATTCTAAATAAAGGAACAAGATAAAACCCCAGAAGAACAACTAAGTGAAGTGGAGAGAGGCAATCTACCCAAGAGAGAGTCCAGGGTAGGGACCATAAAGATGACCAAAGAACTCAGGAAAAGAATGGATGCACAGAGTGAGAAGTTAGAATTTTCTAAATAAAGAGCTAAAAAATATAAAGGACAACCAAACAGAGATGAAGAATACAATAACTGAAATGAAAAATACACTAGAAGGGATCAACAGTAGACTAAATGATACAGAGGAATGGGTCAGCAAGCTGCAAGACAGAGTAGAAGAAACCACTGATGCTGAACAGAAAAGAAAAAGAAAAATAAATCAGGAAAGTTTAAGAGACCCCCTGGGACAAAAATCAACAGCAATAACATTCACAGTATAGGGATCCCAGAAAGAGAAGAGAGAGAAATGAGCTGAGAACATAATTAAAGACATAACGGCTGAAAACTTCCCTAACCTTGGAAAACAAACAGACATTCAAGTAAGGATAGGAAATGATCCACATACAAAGCTAATAGGAAGGTTAAGACAAAAGTAGTAAAATCATCTATATCCAAAATAAGTAGTTAAGGATACATGATATCAAAAACAGTAATTGTGAGGGGAGGAGAGTACAAATGCAGGTTGTTAAAATGCATTTGAAATTAAGAAATCAACAACTTAAAGCTATCAAGCATATATATAGTTTGTTGTATATAAAACTCATAGTCATGACAAACCAAAAATCTATAGAAGATACACATACACAAAATAAAAAGGAATCCAAACAACACTAAAGATAGTCATCAAATCCCAAAAGAAGAGAACAGGAGGGGAAAAAATGACCTACAAAATAACCCCCAAACAATTCACAAAATGGCAATAAGAACATATATATCAATAATTACTTTAAAGTAAATGGACTAAATGCTCCATCTAAAAGACAGAGGAGCTGAATGGATACAAAAACAAGACCTATATATATGCCGACTACAAGAGACTCATTTAAGACACACACAGATTGAAAGTGAGAGCATGGAAAAAGGTATGCCATGCAAATGGAAATCAAAAGAAAGCCAGGGCAAAAATACTTATATCAGACAAAACAGACTAAAATAAAGACTGTAATAAGAGACAAAGAAGGACATTACGTAGTGAAAAAAGGGATCGATCCAAGAAGATATAACAATTGTAAATAGATATGCACCCAACATAGAAGTACCTAAATACATAAAGCAAATATTAACAGACATAAAGGGAAAAAAATTAACACAATAACAGTAGGGGACTTTAATGCCCCACTTACATCAATGGACAGATCATCCAGACAGAAAAAAAAAATCAATAAGGAAACACTGGCCTTAAATGACAGATCAGATGGACTCAGTAGATATAATATATATAAATATAATATAAATATATTACATATAAATGTTATATGTAATATATAAATATATTACATGTAGGTATAACATATATACACATATATATATATAAAAATATACATTATATATATAATATATTCTGGTACCAGGTGGTGATCCCTGGGCATCCAGTGCCCTTCAGTGGCCTAATCTGGGTTGTGCTGGCCCCCAATGGGCAGGATGGGCATGAGGTGGCCAAGGATGCTGTGTCTGCACGGCTACTGGAGGCAGTGCGTGAGTCTGGGGTCAGCCTCCTCCGGTCTGCTGGGGTTTGAGGCAGGAGGTACCATGGTTCAGCAGTGACCTAATCCTCTCCACAGGCAGCCTGAATGAGAAGGCGGAGCCTGTGTGAGTCCCTGGCCCAGCAGGTCTGGGCAGCTGCTATCTGATCCCAAGAAGGGGAGGAGCAATAATAATAATAATACTATTATTATACAATATAAATATATATTTATATTATGTTTATATTTATTATATTTACATTTATCATTTTTATGTTATATTTATATAAATATAATATATAAATATATATAATATAAATATATATATAAAACATTCCACCCAAAAGCAGCAGAATACACATTCAAGTTCACATAGAACATTCTCCAGGATCACATGTTAGGCCACAAAACAAGCCTCAGTAAATTCAGGAAAACTGAAATCATATCAAACATCTTTTCTGATCACAACACTATGAGACTAGGTATCAACTACCAAAAAAAACCCACAAAAAACACAAACATGTGGAGGCTAAACGATGTGCTATTAAACAATCAATAGATCACTGAAGAACTCGAAGAGGATATCAAAAAATACCTGGACACAAATGAAAACAGAAACACAATGATCCAAAATCTATCGTGGGAACAGCAAAAGCAGTTGAAGAGGGCAGTATATAGTGATACAAGCTTACCTCAGGAAACAAGAAAAATCTCAAATAAACAACCTAACCTCATATCTAAAAGGAGTTAGAGGGGCTTCCCTGGTGGCGCAGTGGTTGCGCGTCTGCCTGCCGATGCAGGGGAACCGGGTTCGCGCCCCGGTCTGGGGGGATCCCACGTGCCGTGGAGCTGCTGGGCCCGTGAGCCATGGCCGCTGGGCCTGTGCTCCGGAGCCTGTGCTCCGCAACGGGAGAGGCCGCAGCAGGGGGAGGCCCGCATACCACAAAAAAAAAAAAAAAAAAAAAAAAAGGAGTTAGAAAAAGAATAAACAAATCCCAAACTTAGAACAGATATCAAAGATCAGAGCAGAAATAAATGATTAAAATAATAGAAAAGATCAATGAAACTAAGAGCTGGCTCTTTGAAGAGATCAACAAAATTGATAAACATTTAGCCAGACTCATCAGGAAAAAAGAGAGGGCCCAAATCAATAAAATCAGAAATGAAAAAAGGGAAGTTACAGCTGACACCACAGAAATGCAAAGAATCATAAGAGGCTACTATGAACAACTATATGCCAGCCAATAAAATAGACAACGTAGAAGAAGGGACAAATTCCTAGAAATGTATACTCTCCCAATTCTGAACAAGGAATAAATAGAAAATATGAACAGACCAATTACCAGTAATGAAATTGAATCAGTAATAAAACCAACTCAAAACAAAAGTCCAGGAAGAGATGGCTTCACATTGAATTCTACCAAACATTTAGAGAAGACATAACACCTGTCTTTCTCAAGCAATTTCATAAAAAAAATTGCAGGGGAAGGAACACTTCCAAACTCATTCTACAACACCAGCATCACCCCGATATTAAAACTAGACAAAGAAGTCACAAAAAAGAAAACTACAGGACAATATCACTGATGAACATAGATGCAAAAATCCTCAATAAAATATTAGCAAACTGAATCCAACAATACATCAAAAGGATCATACACCACGATCAAGTGGGTTTGTCCCAGGGATGCAAGGATTTTTCAATATCTGCAAAAATCAATGTGATACACTACATCATAAATTGAAGAATAAAAACCATATGATCATCTCAATAGATGCAGAAAAAACTTTTTCACAAAATTCAACGTCTATTTAAGATCAAATCTTTCCAGAATGTGGACGTAGAGGGAACATACATCAACATAATAAAGGTCATACATGACAAGCCCACAGCTATCATCATACTCAATGGTGAAAAGCTGAAAGCTTTTCCTCTAAGATCAGGAACAACAAAAGGAGGCCCACTCTCACCACTTTTATTCAACGTGGTATTGAGGTCCCAGCCACAGCAATCAGACAAGGAAAAGAAAAAGAATCCAAATTGGTAAGGAAGAAGTAAAACTGTCATGCAGATTACATGATACTATTCATAGAAAATTCTGAAGATGTCACCAAAAAACTACAAGAACTCAATGAATTTGGTAAAGTTGCAGTATACAAAATTAACATACAGAAATCTGTTGCATTTCTCTACACTAACAAGCTATCAGAAAGTAAATTAAGGAAGCAATCCCATTTACAATGCATCAAAAAGATTAAAATACCAGGAATAAACCTTCCTAAGGAGGTAAAATACCTATACTTGGAAAATTATAAGACACCGATGAAAGAAATTGAAGATGACATAGGGAGATGGAAATATATACTGTGTCCATGGATTGGAAGAATTGATCTTGTTTAAATGACCATACTATCCAAGGCAATCTACAGATTCAAAGCAGTCCCTATCAAAATACCAAGGGTGTTTTTCACAGAACTAGAACAGATAATACTAAAATTTATATGGAACCACAAAAGATCCTGAATTGCCAAAACAATCCTGAGAAAAAAGAACAAAGCTGGAGGTATAACCCTCCCAGACTTCAGACTATACTACAAAGCTATAATAATTAAAACAGCATGGTACTGGCACAAAACCAGATACATAGATCAACGGAACAGAATGAGAGCCCAGAAATAAACTCATGCACTTATGGTCAATTAATCTATGACAAAGGAGGCAAGAATATACAATGGAGAAATGACAGTCTCTTCAATAAGTGGTGCTAGGAAAACTGGACAGCTACATGCAAAAGAATGAAATTAGAACATTCTCTAATACCATATATAAAAGTAAACTCAAAAATGGATTAAAGACCTAAATGTAAGACTGGACACCATAAAACTAGAAGAAAACAGAGGCAGAACACTTTTTGACATAAATCATAGCAATTTTTCTTTCTCCTAAAGCAAAGGGAATAAAAGCAAAAGTAAACAAATGGGACCTATTTAAACTTAAAAGCTTTTGCCCAGCAAGGGAAACCACTGACAAAACAAAAAGACAACCTACTGAATGGGAGGAAATACTTGCAGATCATATGACTGATAAGGGGTTAATAGCCAAAATATATATACAACTTATTAAACTCAACAGTAAAAAAGCAAACAACCCAATTAAAAAATGGGCAGAAGACCTGAGTAGAAATTTTTCCAAAGCAGACATACAGGTGGCCAACAGGAATATGAAAAGATGCTCATCATTGTTAATTAGAGAAATGCACATTAAAACCACAATCAGATGTTACCTCACACATGTTGGAATGGCTATCATCAAAAGACCACAAAAAATGAAAGCTGGCAAGGGTGTGGAGAAAAGGAAACCCTCATACACTGTTGGTAAGAATGTAAATTGGTACAGCCACTATGGAAAACAGTACGGAGGTTTCTCAAAAACTTCTATCATATGACCCAGCAACTCCACTCCTGTGTATGTATATGAAAAAAACAAAAACACTAATTCAAAAAGATACATGCACCCCAACGTCGCAGCATTATTTACAATGGCTGAGATATGGAAGCAGCCTAAGTGTTTATCAGCAGATGAATGCATAGAGAAGATATGGTATGTGTATGTACACACACACACACACACACACACACAGAGGAATACTATTCAGCCATAAAAAAGAATTAATTTTTGCCATTTGTAACAACATAGATGGACTTGAAGGGTATTATGCTAAGTAAATTAAGTCAGATTAAAAAAGACAAATACTGTATGATATCCCTTATATGTGGAATCTAAAAAAATAAGACTAGTGAATATAACAATAAAAGGGAAGGGGGAGGGGCAAGATAGAGACAGGGGATTAAGAAGTACAGACTACCATGTTTAAAATAGATAAGCAACAAGGATATATCGTACAACACAGGAAATATAGCAAATATTTTACAATAACTATAAATGGAATATAACCTTTAAAAATTGTGAATCACTATGTTATATACCTGTAACTTATGTAATATTATACATCAACTGGACTTCAATAAAAATGTTCAAAAAATATTGAATCATTCAGGTTAGACTGGGTTTTCCTACAGTAACAAGCAGTCCTCAAATGTCAGTGACAGAATACAATAAAGCTTTATTTTCCCTTACACCACTTAGCCACATACAGGTCAGTACGTGCTCAATCACAAGCCCTCAAGGACCCAGGGGAAATGAGTTTCCATGTTGACACATCTTTCCATATTCATAACAGCAGGTGGAAAAGAATAAAGGGAATCACTGATTGCTTCTTAACCACATATGACCTCCTTCACCTCTTCTTAGCCAAAGCAAGTCACGTGGCCACATCTACATTCAAGGCATGGGGTGTGGGAGGGCAATCCTAGCATGAGATTAAAAGGAAGAGTGCTGGGCACAGTCCTGTCTCTGTTCGAGCAGGAGAACAGGGTTTCTTCAGAAAAGATTGGTGTTTGTTTCTGCAGACATGATAGCACATGATGGGGTAACCACTAAGAAGAGTTACAAAGTATTTAATTTCCATTCTGTGGAGGAAAAACATGAGGAGAAAAATAATCCATACAAATAAGACCAAAAAAAAAAAGAGGAAAATAAAAAGTCAGGAAAAGTAAAAGCTACAACATAAGGAAGAAGATATAAATGTAACCTTAACAGTTGTAACAAATTATAAATGAACTAAAAGCTCCAGTGGAAACACAAAAGATTATTATACTGGATTAAAAAAAAAAATCTAGCTACATGTTGTTTACAACAGACATATCCAAAGTACAGGAGACAAAAGAGATTGAAAGTTAGAGGATGGAAAAAATATATATACGAGCAACATTCCAGGCAAAAGAAAGCAGGCGTTTCTATACAAGACAAAATCAACCTAAGAAAAAAGATACATTAGAGATGTAAGATATAAGACATTTGTCAATTTTTAATAATTAAATTTAATAATTTAATTTAATAATTAAATAATTTGAAGCAGATAAATTAAAAAATGATTAGAACTATAAAGAGAATTAAGCTAAGCCACATTCAGACTGGATTTTAGTGTAGTCTCATTAATCAGTAAAGCAGGTACACAAAAGTAGGGATATAGAAAGCAGACAGTCTATTTAAACAATTATGACTAAAAATATTGACCTATTGTTTTTACTTAGAACCTTGTATCCCATAACTGCTAAATACACATCACTAACTGTATATTGTATCAAAGCAAGTCTTCAAAAGATTAAATAGACTCTGCTCTCTGTCTACAGTACAATTAACCTAGAAATCAAGAACAAAAATATAACCAGAAATTCCTCATATGCTTGAAAACTCAGAAATACATGACCGACAGCATGGGTCAAATCAGGTATCATAATGAAAGTCAGAACATATTCTGAAGTGAATGATAGCAGAGGTACCATATATCAAAATATGTATGATATAGCTAACGCAGTAAATGGAGTGACACGTATAGCCTTGGAAGTTTGTACTACAAAATATCAGTAAGAAAGGCCAAATGACTGAATGGGTTCTAGTAGGAGTATGGTGGCAACCATATCTTCATATTCCTCCTCCTAAAACCACACAGAGCAACAAGGAAAATGTATGAAAACACTAATAATATACACCTTTCAGTAAAACTATAAGATAGAGGAAACCTGTAAACTCCAAAACATCGGTAAGTTTTTGGGGAAAAAAACCCCCCACAGAAATCAGTATAATCAATATAATCAATACAGTATAATCAATAGCCACTATGGGTGCCAAGAAAGTGGGTGTTCCCAGAGGGTTAGTGGAAACACAAGAATGAACAGGGCAGGACTGAGTACCAGGGGAGAAAAACGGAAAAGTTCTGAAAAATCCATGGAGAACAGAGGTCTCTGGATTAAAGAAACTGCCCGTCATTCTAGCAACAGGCAAAATAGCCCTTTAACTGAGAAACCAAGGGAAGTAGTCCTTTAGCTGATTTGAGTTCTTCTGTTAAGAGCTTGTTCAATAAAATTCAACTCACATGAAAATGAATTATAAAAGTAAAACTTCTACATTCATAGAAAGATACTGTAAGAAAAAAAGAAAATGAAAGCTTCTCAGCCGAAGGACAAAATTAACAACAAAACAAAGAAGCCACAAAGCAGAGGATAATTGGCATACAATCTTTCAAAATGAATTTTAAGAGAAAAACATCCCTATAAAGCAATTGCAACTCTGAAAGAACGTCACAAACTAATTTTTTTTTTAATTCAGAGACGAATGGAAGTCAGAAATTTCTGGAAAAAAATGCAAAATCGTTTCATATTGCAGCATACACAAGGGAGAATGAATATCATGGAAATAAGAATGAGGGACAGAGTTCACAGAAATGAGCAAAGAAAAAGAAAACTGATGAAAGGTGAAAGGAACTAGAAAAAAAATGATAAACTAAATACAAGCAAAAGATGTTACCGAACCAGGTTCCTTTGCCGGACGCTCAAGTCAAACGCCGAGCCGCCAAGGTTTGAAGCAGAGAAGGGGTTTACCCACGAGGCAGCCCCGCGAGGAGCTGGGAGCACAAATCTCAAAGCTGCCTCCCCAAAGGCAGGCGCTCGGGCTGGAGCGTCTTACCAGATACAGCTGAGGCGGGGGAGCGTGGGGAAAGGCGGCTGGGAATACGAGAAAGGCGAGGTAACTGTTCTGCGCAGGCGCAGCTAAGCTACAGGCTTCCTCACCAGCCTCACGTGTTAGAATTTTCCGAGCGTGGAGTTTCGGCCCTCTGACGTCAAGAGGTCACTGAGAGGAC
The DNA here is from genome assembly GCF_002837175.3 of Physeter macrocephalus. Classification (NCBI taxonomy): domain Eukaryota; kingdom Metazoa; phylum Chordata; class Mammalia; order Artiodactyla; family Physeteridae; genus Physeter; species Physeter macrocephalus. The sequence continues at coordinate 5,062,632 of NC_041223.1, read as the reverse complement.
ACTCACGCATGTCCAGTTACAGGGTCGGTGGTCCCAATCATTCTTAACAGGCTCCAGCTCCAAACTGGATACACCTGACTCCGAGTTCCTGAAAAACAACTCTGCCGAATATCTTATTATTTAGGCTACTTGAGGCCTGAAGGACACGCAAGATTTTTGTATCAACAATCAAAGCCAGCTTGATCACGAGGCAGGTTACAGATGTAATGGATCTGATGATTACCCTCAGTTCAAGGAGACCCAGCATTTGTATAACTGATATGCACAAAGATATAAAAAAATAAAATAGGAAAGATATTTTTAAACTATAATTCAAGAAGACTTCTCTAATTTTTTTTAATGGTGTAAAGTGACCCTAATGTTTATATGGGAGAGATCTATACCTGAAAATAATCAAGAAAAAGGAGAATAGTGAGGGAGTACGTGAACCACCAGCTGGCAGAACTGGAAAGTCAGTACTCAGATCAGTTTGGGAGCTTCTTAGAACAGACACGTGTATCAGTGGAAGGGATAGGAAATCCAGAAATAGATCTCAAATATATGAGAATTTAATATGTGACAAAGTGGTATTTCAATTCAGTGGGCAAAGATGGATTATTTAATACACATTGTTCTGGCACAGCCAGCCATCTATTTGTAAGAAAATAAAAATAAATAAAATATACAAGATTCTTATCTTACATTATATAAAAATAAATTCTGCATGAATTAAATATTCAATTAAAAAATTAAAAAGACAAAAAAACACTTCAAGCAAAATAAACAATTCTTATTTACAGTCTAGGGGTGAGAGAGATTCTTATCTGGCAACCTTGAAACAATAAAATAACAGAATTATGTGACTATATAGAAGTCAGAAAGTTTTGTATGGGAAAAGAAAAAATAAGCACGTCTAATAATGAACAAAAATATAGGCATTATTGAGGAAAGGGTTTAATCTGTATAATATACAGAGAATTTTTACTAATTGCCAAGATGGGTGTAAATAACCCAGTAAAAAAAAAAAAATGGGTGAGAGATTTGGAGAAGTAATTCACAAAAAAGCAAATCCAAAATGACAGTAGTATTGAAAGATGATCAAATGCAAAATTGTCAGAGTAAGATGGCAGCCCAGTCTCATGATATTTCTGAACTACCAAACAGTTGGGCAAAAACAACAAAAAGACTTCTAGTGAGCATGTGAGGCTAAGGGCACCATCAGGCATGGTAGGGAATGTAAAACTTCACAATTGTTTTGGAAAACAAATTGGGAATATTTGTTAGAACGAAAATATACTGACCCTCTAACCCAGCCGTCTCACTCCTGAGAATTTATCCCATGGAAACAAAGCATCAATCTGTAAAATATTTGTAAAAGATATTTATCACAGCATAGTTCACAGTGGCAAAACCAAATGAAGATGCAGAGTCAGGGAAATGATTAAATAAGTTACAGAACAATCACTTGGGATATTATGCGGCTGTCACAAAAATAAGGAATTAGAATTATACAGAATTGCAGGGATTTTACAGCATATTGTTGCATGTGAAAAGAGAAACTATAATATGATCTCCCTTTCATAAAGAAACTAACTGATCCCTCCATTATCTAAGTATATGCATGTATGTGCATGTCATAAGTATGTGCGAGTATAATTATCTGAACATTGAGAAAAATATTTAATAATCTATGATGTTAACGTCACGTGGCGGAGACCTCTTCCTGGTCCCCAGAACCCAGCTTGCTACATCGATATCCTTGCCATCCGTGACCTGACCATTACACACCTCACCTCAAGGTCACAATTTCTGTTAGTTGGGGTAGCACAAGCTGCTATAAAAAAGAAACCAAGAAATCTAATGGCTCAAATTAGGTAAAGGTTTACTTCCTGTTCATATAAGGGTCCAAGGTAAGTGTTCAAGGTTGACTAATTGTTCTCCCTCAAGTAGTAGTCTGGGAAAACAGATCACTGAAGAGCTGGTGGCTTGTTATGCTACGGCATAACATTTGGTAAAACTACCCCTGCAGGACCTTGGAAAGCAGACCACGCGCCTGTCTAACCTGCGGCTCCAGGAAAAGAACTCGTGTCCTTGATTCTTCCAGTGCGTGCAGGTGGCCTCGTGTCTTGGCTCATGGCCTCTTCCTCCAAGGCAGCAGTACAGCAACTACTGTCCTCTCTGACTTCTCCTTTCACAGTCCTGTTTTCTCTCTGACTCTGACCCTCTTGCCTCTTTCTTACAAAAGAAATCGCTGCTGATTACATTAGCCCCACTTAGATAATCCAAGGGTGTCTCCCCATCCATCTCAAGGTCCTTAATCACATTCGCAAAGTCCCTTTTATCACGTAAGGTAACATACTCGTGAGTTTCGGGGCTTAAGATGTGGACATCTTTGGGGGGAAACATTATTCTGTCTACCAAGGAGGGGGAAAAGAGAGAAAGGAAAGGAAAAGCAAAAAAAAAAAAAAAAAAAAAAAAAAAAAAAAACCAACGTCATTGGTATATTATGCGAAATTATGTTTCTTTGTGTAAACAAGCAAGTTTTATTTATTTTTTATAAAAATAATTTTTATTGGCATATAGGTGATTTAACAGGCAACTTTTCAAGAGAAAACAATATTTGAAGTAAAGGAGGAAGTAAAGGAAGGGGCAGCAAAGAACGAGGAAGAGTAAGAAGAAGCGGAAACAGCAATTTTCGAGGAACAATTTCAGCTAGTGTATCCATTCACGCCACTGGGTAGGCCAAGGTATTTCATAAGAAACCATTTCAAAATTTGATTTTATTTCTCGCAGTCTGAGTTTCAGTTCCCTTGTTGGGAACAGAAAAGCAAGTGAGGGCACAAATGGGGATTTTCATTTTTAAAACGCTCCCGAGGTGCTGCCTTTCTAGAACAGAAAGCTGCTACTCTCTCTTCATTATAGAATCAAAATCTTTTTTCTTTTTTTTTCTGAACTGGCGTTCATTGAACAGTCTATCCACCTGACAGCCAAGCTGGACTTCATACAATGCCTGCCCATGATAGGTGCTGGGAAGGCCCTTAAGAAGGCCAGATCACTTTTAAAGATGGTATTGAGAAAAAAGTAACACCTAAAATAAAATTCTTAGAGAGAGAATCCCTTGGAGAGAAATGAGTTGAAATTAGGCATAATACCTATTTTTATCCTCTTGAAATTCAAATTTTCTGGAACCAAGAGTAAGGTTACGGTGTGAGCGGTTTTTCTCCTTTAATTCCTAAAGAGTTTTAAGAATAACCATTTCCTTTCCTTCCTTACCTTTCTCTCACCCTTGAGACCGAATGTAGTCTCATGGAGGCTACCAATGAACAAATTCTCGTTCGTGGGTATCACAGGACAGCTGGGGGGCCACGGGGACAGGCAGTGCCACCTGGGTACAGCTAAGGAAGTGTAACCAGTCAGAAGCAGCGCACGAGATCTAAACCTCGATTACAGTTCCTCAAGTCTGCGATGCCCAAGGATTCTAGATCCCCTCTCCATGAGGCTCTTCCCTAACCCTGAAAGGCAGATCCTCTGAGAGCAAATTAGCAACACAACTCAGAACATGACTTTCCTTCTCTACCAGAGTTGCTCTTGTCCACCCACCTGCTGTCAGTCCTTAAAGACAATGCAGGTTTCCAGGTGAACACAGGCTGGAGCCGGCAGATGTGTTCTCTCTCTTTTTTTTTTTTTTTTTTTTTTTTTGCGGTACGGGGACCCTCCCCCGTTGTGGCCTCTCCCGTCGCGGAGCACAGGTTCCGGACGCGCAGGCTCAGCGGCCACGGCTCACGGGCCCAGCCGCTCCGCGGCACGTGGGATCTTCCCGGACCGGGGCACGAACCCGCGTCCCCCGCCTCGGCAGGCGGACTCTCAACCACTGCGCCACCGGGGAAGCCCCAGATGTGTTCTCTTTGACGATCTGTTTAGTCCATTGCTGTTTCAGCTGTAACTCTGTAAAAAGTAAAGAGACAGATAAATCCAACACTTACACAGCCCCCTCAGTAAGTTACTGTTATCCACGAGCCTTTAAAAATACGGCTTGCGCAAGAAGGCATTGGAGCTAAATTATCATTTATGTTTGTCAAAGGAGTTGCAAATGTGTAATAAGATTCCAGAGTTACTGTTTTGTGCAAAGCACTTAGGAGAGCCAGGATGAAACTGGCTCAGGCTCCTGATGGAGCAAAGGGTGGAGCAAAGGCTGTTTAGAAAATGTCAGTTCATTGTCCAATCCGCTGGTGCAGCCAGGGGTTCCGTCTGAAGGTGCGGGGACACCTTGGACCCCACGCACGTGGCTGCACATTTCCTTGGTGTCAGCGGCTCTGCGCCGAGTTCTCGTGAAGGCTGGCCGGTCAGCACTGAACAGCAGCCCCGGGTGCATCACCCCAGGACAGAACAGTGACAGGAGCAAGTCCGCGTCCCCACCAGGGCACCGGGCACGCCCCTCCTCAAGGGTCCCTTGCCCGAAATGCAAAGAGCTGGAGCACAAGTAGGGCCCTGCCCAGTCCCTCTCTCCTCCTCCTCTTGGCTTTCATCTCTCAGGCCCTCCGTGTCCTTTCCCTGGAAAGGTCACCCTAGCTGGGGGCTCTTGAGAGAGAGAGAGTAGCATCGAGTAGAAATGTTGGAATGCAAGCAGCCTCTAGGGATCCGATGGGAAACCCTTCTGGACCTCTGAGAAGTAAGGACCATGTGTTTGCTCATATGCTGAATTGTTTCCTATTTCTTTTTTTGTTAGTCACGCAGAGAGCAGGAAGCCCCTGAGTTCTCGTCTTCTGTATCTTCCTCTTCCAATTCGGGGTGCGAGCTGAGAGTGCTGAGGCTCTGAGTCTCGGTGGGAGAGGTTGCTTAGGAACTGAGGGCCACTCCTTTCCTCCATCTCTGCTGCCTGCCTTCCACCTGCTGTCTGATGCAGGGCCTGTGGGCATCAGATTAAACTGTCTGCGAAACAACCAAGTCTCACGCGTGTTGGTTGGAATTGGGTGTGAACAGCCGTTCTCCCGTCTGTACCTGGAGGCAGGGTGGCGTGGAAGGTACAGAGGGCAGGTGGGATGTGGGCGCTGGGTCCAGCCTGGATTCTAGTCTCCGTTCTCCTCTCCTCTAACCGAGCTCCCACCCTGTACTCTTACCCACACCGTCCAGCCTCAGACGGCAGCTAGAAGCGTCTTTCTAGAAACAAACGGGACCAGGTGAATCTCTGGCTTTCAGCAGTCTACTGGCTTCCTGTAACACTTGGGATAACAAGGACAAGGACAAGGGCAGGCCTTGGCTGGAATCCCACCTGGACCCCACCTGGGACCCCACCTGAAACCCTGAGACCCCACCTGAGACTCTACCTGGACCCCACCTAGGACCCCCCCAGGACTCCACGTGGGACCCCACATGAACCCCACCTGGAACCCTACCAGGGACTTCACTTGGGATGCCATCTGGAATGCACATGGGACCCCATCTGGACCTCACCTGGACCCCACCTGGAATCCTACCTGGGACTCCACCTGGGACCCCACCTGGGCCCACTCTCCCTCTTGCTCACCAGGCTCTACACCACTTGGCCCCCACTGTGACTCCACCATGCCACACTCACTCCCACCTGGGGACTCTGCAACCAAGGGCCTTGACCACAACTTCCTCCCAGGGCTCAGGTGGCTCCCTCCTTGTCATTTAGGCTCAGCTCTACTGTCTCCTCTGTCCTGGCGTCTAAAGTAGCCTTTGAAGGGAGCCCCGCCTCACCACGCAGCTTATCTGTCAGGGCACTTACCTCTAGCTGAAACGATCTCATTACTGATTTGCTAGTTCACCCCTGCTTCCCACTAGGACATCAGCATCGCGAGAGCAGGGACCTTGCTTGGCCGCCTCCCAGCGTGCCCTGACATCTGGGAACTGCAGGTGAGAAGCCTGGGCTCCATGTGCCCTCCGGACGCGGCTGCAGCGGCCGACGGGCTGCTTCACTGCTGTGGACCGCAGTCCTCTCACTTATCAAAGATCCCTACCGCTTACCGCAGGTGTTGGAACACACGTACAGGTGCGAGAGGGAGCTCATCTTTAGATGCCTCCTGAGTCACCCTAAAGTGCATCTGCTCTTCTCGGTGGGCATCTTATTAACACTGCTGTTAAAAAGACCGCAGCCACTGGCGGGCACCACCTTATGTGAGAGCCACGTGCCAGCGGAGTTCCATTGTACAGAGAGGGTTACACTCTTTACTTATAGATTGGGAGGTGAGAGCTGGGGAGGTGGGCAGATAGGCGTGACCTACCGAAAAACTACTTACCTCCAGAGGCTGATGAGCTTGGACATGCTCTGTGGACGGTGAGTCCAGCACTAACCACACCGATAGCTTTGTTCCCTGTTCCAGAAGGAAAACCGTCTGTCACTATTTTCACTGTATACTGGCTGGCGGTCCACTTACCCTTGCAGGGACCTGGTGAGCTGGGAGCGCGACCGGGGGCCCAGACGCCCTGCAGCGTTGTGTAAGGCAGTTACGTTGATGGAGATTTCGCGTTAGCGCTTTGGAGAATGACAGCCTCCAAGAGAGGCTGATGCAAAACCATAGCGTCTGTGCAGGAAGCGGCCGGCTGACATCTGGGCACAGGCTCTCACTTCGTTAACGCTGCTGCTGTGAAACCAAATGAAAGCTCATGAGGTTCACCGAGTAAAACACTAAGAAACAGGCATCTTCTCTTAAGGTTGCAGCGACTAGTGGGTCCTGCAGGAATCACTAAGACATTGTGTTGATGAAAGTGATTTATAAGGATGTCCTTGAACGTTTAGAAACGTAAATGAAAGTTCTAGGTGGCCTGTCTGGTCATTCTGGGACTGTTCTGGACCAAAATATCTCCTGATATGCTTTAAAAGGCATTTTCTTTGGTATATCACAGAATCATAAAATCCCAACTAGTTCTTTTTTTAAAAAAAATCCAGGTCTCGGCCCTCCTGTTTATGTCATAATCAGTTTACTATTAATTTACACTTGTTAACGTCAGTGCAGGGACAATTTTGTGGGTGTGAGTTGAACCTGCAGATGGGAATGTGGTTGAAATAAAAATTAATCTACCTGTCCCCTTCTTTTTACCTTCCCCAGTCCAGGGAAGGCAGAGAATGCTGGGGCGGCCTTCAGGGAAGCAGAAGTCCGGATGGTTCCTGGGGTCCAAGGCTCTGCCTGGTCCCCTCCTCTCACCCTCTATATCCACTCCACTAACATCTTAGTTTTCTGGCTCCTAAAATTCTCTTGTTGTAGGATCCATTGCCGTGGAGTAAAGTTTAGTCTTTCATTAAAATGCAGAATCCCCCAGGAGAGGACAAATTTTTGAGCCTTAATCAGCACCATTATATCCTTGGGTCCTATGAGCAGGATTTAGAAGAGGAGCGGGGAGCAGGCTGAGACGGGGAACTGCTGCAGAGAGGCGAGGGGGGGGTCCAGCCCGGCTCCACCGCCTGGCTGCAAAGCTGCCTACAGCCACGCCCATCTGGCTGCCTCTCCATGTCCAGATTTTGAACTCTCCACTTTGAAGCTTCAGTCGTAGGATAACATCACTTTGAAGCTGCATCTTCTATTTTAACGTGTTGATTTGAATCACCTTTTTGTCATTTTTGTCTCCTTTGTGTTGTTTTCATATAAAAGCCGAATAATTTTTCCATTTTCATGCATGATAGTCGCTAAGATTATTTAGCTGCCTAAGTTAATAACAGTCTGTCATCCAGAAAACTAGTTTGCATTTCATTTGGGGAAAAGATTTTAATAATTAAATACAATCAGTAGTGGAATTATCATTCTAGCAAATATCAGAATCTGAAAGAGACGCTGTGAATTTGCACTTAGCGCTACTGCCACGGATGCCATTAATGGCTCTTAGTTTAACAAGCTTCATCACCTTTATAGGTTTCTCTCTGATTTCATCTCCTTTCCCTCTTTCATTGCTTGGCTCATATAAATGCTTCTGTTATTTAGTTAATAGGAGGCAGGAGGGAGAGATGTATATTTCCCACTTGATATTAACATTAGGTAAGTCCCTTTGGAGACCTTTTGATCATCCATATAATGTGAGCACGATACTTATATTTTTAAAGGCACATTTGATTAAAGAAAAACAGGGTAAATTCCATGGTCTTAATTTCCAGACTCAGTCAAAGGAGCTGTGCTTCGTTTGTTCCTAGCTAAGCATTCATTTCCTCCTATCCCTTTGGGTTCTTTTTTTTTTTTTCACCTGTGTTGGGTCTTTGTTGCTGCACGTGGGCTTTCTCTAGTTGCAGCTACTCTGTTGCAGTGCACGGGCTTCTCATTGCAGTGGCTTCTCTTGTTGCAGAGTTTGGGCTCTAGGTTCATGGGCTTCAGTAGTTGTGGCACGTGGGCTCAGTAGTTGTGGCACACGAGCTTAGTTGCTCCCCGGCATGTGGGATCTTCCCGGACCAGGGATCGAACCCACGTCCCCTGCATTGGCAGGCGGATTCTTAACCACTGTGCCACCAGGGAAGCCCCCCTTTGGTTCTTTGATAAAGGCCAAGGGAGGCTGCTGGCGTGGACTGGTCAGCAAGCTTCTGAGGCCAGATCCTCCCTGCACTGTGGGCCTACAGAGATGATGCCCGGGGCCTTTGGGCTTGTGTTCAGCGCTGTGAAATGCTGTGGATTTCCCACAGGCCTGTTTTCACACCAACACGCTGGTCTAATTCTTATAACCTCTGTTTGATCCGTAATTCTTGGGATGGCCTCTGCTCCCCTTCCCGGGGGTGTAGTCTGTCGTCCCTCTGGGTGGGGCCGCTGTTAACACTGATGGGAGTTACAGGTGGGAGAACAAGAGCCTGGTCCCCAAGGTGGCCCGTCACCGCATGCCTCCCAGATGCAGACAGAGGGAGGAGGAGGGTCCCTCCCTTCCTCACCCCCCACCATCTCCCTCCTTCTCTCCCTCCCTCCCTCTTCCTCCTCATTCGAAGGCCCGTCACAGAGGACTCATTTGCAGGGCACAGCTGGAGGTCGAGGGCAGTGTGCAGAGGGCTGCTGGAAGCTCTTGCGCCAGCCCTGCCTGGGCTTTTCATCCTGGGGAGTCTTCTGAGGACTGTGTCGTGGAATGTTCCCCGGCCCCTGAGGGACGGTGACCTCTTAGTCCCACAGGAGCAGCCAGCCTGGCGCTGAATTTCAGGGCCAACGACTAGGAAGGATGAGTCTGGGACCCTGCCTGGAACCCAGCCTTCTTGGGACCCGATCTGCACTTTAAACAGTCACAAGGAGGGAATGTAGCTGGTTTGCACTTTTATAAATAGTTTCTTGTTGTTTCTACTAATAACAAAAGCAAAAAACTACTTTTGCTTATAGCTTCTGACTTCAAGTTTGCATATTACATGTATACTTCATAGAGATGAAATGTACTGAGGTTAAATCAGTTTCTAGGAAGGACATGTAGTCCTTACCTCTGGAATCCACAGCCCCCAGCATTCTGCAAAGAGACAGTAGCACAGGTGGGGTGGGCCACAGGCGCAGGTGGACCATGCTGCAGGTGGACCACAGGCGTGGGTAGCTTCGTGGTGGAGCTGTGCAGCTCCCACCTCTGTCCTCCCCTGGGGAGAGGCAACTAAGCAGGACGCCGGCCTCTCTCGCTGCATTTCACGCCCTGTGCTTTGCAAATATTTAATAATCAGGATGTCACGCAAGAATGAAAACACAGAAACAATCCTCTCTGCGAACCTGTTTTCTCCATCCTGACGCCGCTCCTTGCTGTCTGCTCTGCTCAGCACTGGCGATTTGCAGGCCTCGCTCCGGGCAGCCTGTGGCCTTGGGCTTTGTGAGGTGCCCGCCTGGCCGCAGGCTCGTCTGCTTGGGGCGCCCAGGCAGGCGCCAGCGGCCTTTCCACGGACGCTGTGGGCTGTGGTGATGGAAGGGTGGAAGAGAGAGGCACTTCCGTGAAAACAATTTAAAATGAAAACAGAAAAGAAAAGCTGTTTTCCTTCAGTTTATAGATCCGTGGGGTGGAGGGTGCAGACCCACTTCTTGTGACTCCTGATACCCATCTGGGGGTGCAGGGAAGATGTCTTGTGCAGGGCCATGCTCACTTTGGGGATGAGGACGTTATAGAATTTATGTCCCCAAAACCTTCTGCCTAAAAGGAGGGGGAGCAGGGAGAGCAAGAGAAAAGGAAGATCACACATGTATCCACACGAGTTCATCGAAAACTGTTCTTTTTGTCGTCTTCGCTTGGAAAACATGTGTCTGAGTTGGAATGAGACTAATTTCAACTCTGGAGCTGGCAGATGAACACGAGTCATGCTTTCCAGAGGCGAAGCCGGCCAGGGTCTCTGCGGTTTGTGAGCTACTCACCTCCCAAACCCACAGACAGCGGCGTGTACACACGAGCGGGTTCGTGCTTCACGTAGCCCAGGCTCAGGTCGCTGCTGTGTGTGAACAGTCATGACAATGAGAAGGATAAAAATACATGTAATAATATTTAGTCATAACGAATACAACAGACCCTTAAGACAGATGAAACGTTTTTCCCTGTTCCGATGAACGGAGGGCTCCCCACGGCTCAAGCACAGAGCTTTATCCACGTCCGTGTCTCCAAGTTTACCTGCATCAGCGTCACCTGGAGTCATTAAAGCCCCGAGTTTGGGATGCAGCAGGTCTGGGGGTCGGCCTGAGGATGTGCGTTTTTGCCCAGGCCCCGGGTCACCTTGGTATTGCCGACTCAGCGACAACACTTGGAGAAAAACTGGTCCACGTGAACTCATTTAACCCTAATGAGCCTACAGGCCAGCCGTCCTTCTCTCCACTGCCCAGTCAGAGAGCTCAGGGATAGAGGCTTTAAGGACTTGCCTGCATTCCAGTCCGAGTGGGTCAGCCTCTGAAGCTGTGGACCAAAACCACTGCTGTCTGCACCACACAACCTCCTCGGGCGCCAAGAGTCCAGTGGAAGCTAGCTGATGGCCTTGGCCTTTGAAAACTGTCTTAGAGTTTCCTATAATCATCCTTATTTCTTCACGTGGAGCATGCCTGGGCACTGAGTCATAAGAATAGACTTGCAGCTCTACTTTATGACCCAATAATAAATATGAATCCTTCTGACACAAGTTGTTTCAGTGGTAAATGCTGTTGTTTTTAGCATTGGGCCTGAGATAGTGAGACCCTTTGCTGAGAGAGAAGAAAGGCACCTGATTTTTCTCTCTGTTTTTTCCCCTGAAAAACAAATATCTTTACCTCCCAACTCCCACAAAGCAATTTTTAAAGGCACAATAATTGACCATTGCTAATGAATTTAAACGTTGATCTTTTTCATATGTATAATTTTCATTCTAAGCATTAAAAAAATTCTTGAATGATAAACTCCTGAGCATTAAAAAGAATCTTGAATGTTAGATTTAATCTCAACATCAGCTCTCAAACACCTGGAAGGGCATGCAAACTTTAAAAGCCTGTGAACTGAATGGCTCGTTTAGAACCTGAACGTTCTAGAAGTGGTCGGAGACCCAGGAGTATCCCCCAGCAATTATAAATCGGTACTGGGTGTTTACACAGGTTTCTTGTTTATCATGATTCTGAATCTGGTCTTCTGACAGATGACAGTCTCTCCTGTTTTCTTTGAGGGGATACAACCCTAAAATAACCCACGCGTCAGAGCCCAGCTTTTCTATATGGCCCATCTTGCAAGCAAAGGTGTTCTTTTAGCTGGGGTGACTTTTCTGATCTGTAAAAGAGGCATGAACAGGAATTTCTTCATCAGTTGCAGCCATAATAAAGAGGCCTGAGAAGACTCCCTCAACTCCACCGTTTCCATCAGCTAACGTTTATTTCACGTTTATTTCATGCTTGGGTCTGCAGGTGGGCTGGGCCGGGCTGGGCAGCAGAAGAGCGTGTTCTCCTGACAGATCCGCAGAGCACAAACAAGCCAATGGCCTCTGGTTGTATCACGCCCACTAAGGCAGGGGGCAAAGCTTGTTGCAGGGCCGAGCCCAGCTAAAGAGTCAGAATTCTCTCCTGCCACGGAAGCAGGCAGGACGTTTGCTGAACAGCAATCTACATCATCAAACTCACAGTGTCTTGTAGTTCCATTTAAAAAATCAATCAATTCAAGGGGAAATAAATCAAATTGGTCCTTGCATAGTTTGTTGTTTTTTTTTCTTGCGGTACGCGGGCCTCTCACTGTTGTGGCCTCTCCCGTTGCGGGGCACAGGTTCCGGACGCACAGGCTCAGTGGCCATGGCTCACGGGCCCAGCCGCTCCGCGGCATGTGGGATCCTCCCGGATCGGGGCACGAACCCGCGTCCCCTGCATCGGCAGGCGGACTCTCAGCCACTGCGCCATCAGGGAGGTCCCATTGCATAGTTTTAATTTTCTTAATAGTCGTTTTCTTGCTGCAGAAATTTAGCTCTAGCTTGATGAGGTTGCTGAATGTTGGTAGATATGATATATTTCCACTTGGTTCACAGTGAGTGTTTAGCAGATTTGCTGAAGGAGACTGCTTGTATCTTGCCAACACGTCCCAGTCTCTCTTCATTGATTTTAGTTTTACAGTAATTAGGATACACAGGTTCTGGCTATAGGATACTAAAGCTGTGAATTATTTCCTGCAAAAACGTCTATGATATTAGTTAAAGAGAAAAATCTCACCACCTGTTGGAAAGGAGCTAGATGAAATTATTTGCATTGGACTAATTTTTTTATTTTTAGCTCCTTTTAGGGTTTGGGTTCGGGGTTGGGTCACATGAAATGACGCAGACCATGATTTGTCCTTGTCACAGTTGCAGGCGGTTAGGTAGAGGCCACAGAGGGGACCAACTGCTCAGCCCATCCTCCAGCCCTTCAAGCTGGACGACCCCAAGCAGACATGAGGAGGAAGGGGGCGGGGTGACTGGAGTATCTTCTGGGTCTAGGGTGGCTCTGAGAAGTCTGGACCTCTTCTGTGCTGTGCCTGTTCTGAGGGCCACCGGGACAGCGGCTCTTCACTTTCTTTTGGGGTCATGACTCGCTTTGAGAGTCTGATGGAAACTATGGATTCCCCTCCAGAAAAAATACACATAAACATACATACCAAACTTTTAACATTTAATCTTTAATATTCCTTTGAAATGCAATCCTTGAATTCCATCTTCTTTTCTGGAATTTTAGATACAAGTTGATGTAGATGCTAAGATTTTTAAATGCATACAGTTTTAAGTCCCTACTTAATTAGATGTGCCAACATGCTTTACTGATTTCTTTCACCCACACTTTGGGTTCACTTTCTTCTTCCTGAAGTATATCCTTTGGTATTTCTTTCAGCAAAGGTTTCTAAGAGTGGTAATTCTTGTCTGCCTATGTCCAAAAACATCTTAATTTCACCCTCATCCTCGAATAATAAATTAGCTGGACATAGCATCCTAAGGTCACAGCTCTTCTTCTGTTATATCTTCTGGCAGTTTACTCTCTCATTTGCTTGATCTGTTTCATGTTGGGTTTCTTCATCAGCTGGATTTCCCTGTGCTGTTTGTAACTTTTGTTTGAGAGCTCAGGTTTTATGGGATTCCCTCCTGCGTGCACCTCTTTCAGGTTCTTTTTCGGCCTGTGATGTGTTTTTCGGGTTCTCTATTAGTCAAGGGTCTCCAGAGAATCAGAGCCGATAGATTTATTATAAGAAGTTCAATCACACAAGTAGGTAGGCTGAGTCTCATGATGAAGCTGGAGGCCCAGGAGAACAGGTTGTATGTTTGAAGCCCTGAGAGCGGAACACCAACGGTACAGAAGGACTCAGAACCAGGAGTGCTGATGGTGTAAACCCAGTCCAAGGGCAGGAGAAATCCATGTCCCAGCTCAACGTCAGGCAGCAAGAGAGAAAGAGGGAGGGAATTCTCTCTTCCTGCGCCGTTCTGTTCTGCTCAGGCCCTTGAGGGACTGGATGGTGCCCACCCACACCGAGGAAGGAGATCCATCTTACTCAGTCTGCTCAGCCAGAAAGCCCCTCACAGACACCCAATACCTGACAGAACACGTGGGCACCCTAGGGCCTGGTCAAGCTGACACATAGAATTCACCATCACAGGCTGGAGGGGCTGTTTCGGGGGCCCTCAAATGGGGGCTGGTGTGTGTTGACCTCAACTCCCCTCTGTTTGGGGTGTGAGCGTGGCTGTGGATTTTAAATACACGTGTAAAAGATTTGATCCCTTGTTTCAGTGTGCTTCCATCGCGATCTTGACCCAGCAGCCCCATGTCAAGGGACAATGATGGGTGCCAGAGTATGTGACAGGCAAAGCTGTAGGGCTCCCAGGAGCGTCGGGGAGCGTCTCCACGGTGCAGGGCCCACGAGGAGGGTTTCTAATTCAGAAACGCAGGCGGGATCGAGGTCTGCGCCTCCTGCAGCTCCGCCCCGGCCACCGCCCGTGCCCGGAGCAGCGCTGCCCGCAAAATCCAGTTCCCACGGCCTCTCGCGCGTGGCTCCAGCCCTGTTACTTCTCAGGTACGTGCACAAAATTATTACCTGTTATCTGAGCTACTTGAGCCTCTTTACCTTGAAACCAGAGTTGAGTTGCAAGAAGAAATTGTTGTGTTTAAGTTTCTAATCGTTTTGATTTTTCTGGAAGTACAGCTTCCGTGTGGGAAATGAACAGTAGCCCGGGAGCCGTCTGGGCTCACTGCTAGGAAGCTCAGCACACCCCACCGGCCTTTCTAGCTCTGTTTACACCGAGCTTCTTTTTACAGCGCTGTTTTGCCCGTCCAGAAGAGTGAAAATATGAAGCCAGAAGTGCAACGGCCACCAGCAGTGCTTGGCGCTGGTGTCCTTAGTCGCATCGGTAAGAGTTGGCTGATTTGCAGCCTCTCTTTTGTGAGGCTGGGGCTCAACGCATCGCCCAGGGTCCTGGTGGGCGGATTGCGCGTTTACTTCACAAGACTTGGTCTATCAGATTAGATGTTAGTGGAAGCCATGGTAAGCAGTTACTGAGAAAGTCTCAGTAGTAACATCTATTTGTACTCACCCAAAACTTCCAAATAAATTTAGTTTCCACACAAAAATAAGGATTTTCAAAATTCCATAATTTTGCTACTCAGAATACAATTACAAAACTAATTAGAACAAGTTAACGATAAATATGCAATATATAAATACAACTAAAATACTGAAGGCCATAAACATTATTGGAATAAAAAAATGTATATATGTATGTGTGTTTACTGCATGGCAACAGAAAATTGCAAAAACTGCCTATTTGCCTCAAATTAGTTTGTAAATTTAGTACAATTTTTACTTTGATTACAACGGATTCTTTGGCAACTTGGTAAAATGATTCCAAGGAAAATATCCAAAGAAATTTTGAAAAGAAGAGTAATGATGAGGTCTTTCTTACAAAAATAGTTGCTAAAATAAATTATAAAATCAAAACAGTATAGCATCAAAACAATATGGCATAGATCACATCAAAGGATCCACATAATAGAATATTTAAATACTATCAGCGTAAGAATTAAACACTTCAAGATCAGTTGGGATACATATTTTTCCTTTCAGATCATTTGATATTTCAGATCAATTGGGAAACATATTCTAATAAATGTATTGGCAAGTTTGTTACCTGTTGGAAAAAATTACATTAAAATGCTTACTTCACATCATGCAGACCATATTCTAAAATAAATTCCATATGGGAAACCAGTTCAACATTTAAAAAAATATAAAATTAAGAAAAAAAAGTCGGTTAATATTTATCTGAGTCTGGAGTGGGAAGACAAAGGGCTTTTAATCATGGAGGAATTATAGGTTTGACTACATATAGATAAAATCATCAAAAGGCAAAATAAGCACAATAAAATCAAAAGGCAATTTGGGGAAACAGTTAAAGAGCTTATTCCTTTAGATATAAAGCTTCTAAAATCAATTTTATAATAATGAAAACACCAGCAGAAAAATGGAAGGACAACAACAAATTCACAAGACAAAAAATGTAAATGGTCAACAGATCTTAAACATTTAAAAACCCTGGTTTTTAAAACAAATGTAAATGAAAACAATAACATGAATTTTTCCCACCAACCTAACAACAATTTAAATATTGGTATACCAATAGCCACTGCTGATGAGAATAAAAGGAACTGGGCATCTCACATGCTATGGAAGGTCAAAATGTAATCTTTCCGGAGGGCAATTTGGTAGAACTTGCCAAATACCTTAATAATTTCCTTTGCCTGAGTAATTCCACTTTTCTATTAAGTTGAAACAAATAAAATAACCAATATTTGATCATTTTGACCTATAAAACTGGCAATTTCACATGGTTGAAACTATTAATTTATTCTAGGATAATTATCTAAAGGGGTTGGGACAAAGATGTAAGAGCAAGGATAATATACAGTAGCATTACTCACAGAAAAGAAAAATTAGAAGTCAAATGTAAACATTCAATACTAAGAACTGGTTAATAAAATACAGAAATCCATATGGTGGGATATTAGACATATATGAAATTAGTCTCTCAATGCATGATTCTGGATTGGATTCTGGACTGTGGGAAGAGAAAGAGCTATAAAAACAATATTAGGCTAAGTGAAGGAATTTGAGAATGGACTGTGGATTAGATAATAGTATTTGTATCAATGTGCAATTCCTGGGTTTTGATAAATGTACTGCGGTACTTCGTAAGAGACTGTTTTTATTCTCAGTAAATAAACCCTTAAGAATTTGAGGATAAAGGAGTGTGCTATTGCAATCTACTCACAGATGGAGAAAAATGTATAAATAAAAGGTATATATATAACATTATATATAATATCTATATATTTACATAGATAAATATAGATTATTCTATATATATTATAAATGTTCTGTTATTCTCTCTACATATTCTATGTTTTATCTAGAGAAAAATATAAAAGGATATATAGAAAATAAATATGATATGAAATACATACATAGAATATATATATATATATATATATATATATATATAAAATATACATATGGGGGAGAGAGGGGGAGAGAGAGCGTGCCCAAATAGAAAATGAGACAAAATGTTTGATTAACAGATTAACAGTTGGTTAATCTGATTAATCTGGGTAAAGGATACAGGAGTGTTTTAACTACTAGTCTTGCAGTTGTCCTCCAAGTTTGAAATTTTATCAAAATAAAAATTTCAAAAATTTCTCCAGTAGTCATGTTGTCAATTTAAAGACATGGGAAATTTCTCACTATGTTTTTAAGTAAAAAGAACATCTACCGAAGCTATCAGTCTATCTAGCTATGGCTTTCATACTTCTAGCTCTCCATCTGTCTAGAGGATTTTTATCCACATAAATATCATTGGAAGGATATACACCAAAATGTTAATGTGTGTTTACTTTTTATGGGTGATGGACTCACATTTCAATTTCTTCTTACACTTTTCTATATTTTCTAAATTTTCGTAAAAAAAATTTTTTTTTAAACTATTTTTGGCTACATTAGGTCTTCGTTGCTGCGCACGGGCTTTCTCTAGTTGCGGTGAGCAGGGGCTGCTCTTTGTTGCGGTGCGTGGGCTTCTCATTGCAGTGGCTTCTCTTGTTACAGAGCACGGGCTCTAGGTGTGTGGGCTTCAGTAGTTGTGGCTCATGAGCTTTAGAGCAGAGGTTCAGTAGTTGTGGCGCATGGACTTAGTTGCTCTGTGGCATGTGAGATCTTCCCAGACCAGGGATCGAACCCATGTCCCCTGCATTGGAAGGTGGATTCTTAACCACTGTGCCACCAGGGAAGTCCATATTTTCTAAATTTTCCATGAAATTTCACTTTAAAAAGAATGGGGGAAAAACCTATTTTTTTTTTTTTCTGATTTGGTGATCCTTGCTCTTTGACTTACCCTCTCCTTGTGAGTTTGAACCTAGACTCATAGAAGGGAAATAAAAGCCATAAACTAGATTCATAGTGGGATTTTGAGAGATGCTTTGTGACTCAAAGATACCATGACCCTCAATGTTTAAACTAGTAAAATGCTCACAAAATGGTTGAGATTGGTGTCCTGCAGAAGTCTCAAGTGTCTCCAAAGCAAACCTTCATTATGGCATATTCTATCCTTGTTGGAGACCAGTATATTGTTTCCAGAAGCTATCAATGACGGATGTCAGTTACAGAGGGCAAAAGCCTTGTCCTTTGTTTTACACAACTGAAGAAATGAGACAGCAACAGAGGGCAGCTGGGTTTTTTTCTCTTATTCCTCTTCTCATGGAGGCAGATCAATGACAGGATTAACTCAAAATGTTATCAGAAATGGTTCTAGATTTTCTAGCTCATCATGGGACCAATTCAAATGCTAGTACCTAATAAGAGAAAAGGGAAGGATCCACGTGGTCCCTGAGGTATCAGTGGTCTCAAATTAGGTCATCATCCTTCTAAAATGATAATTACTATTAAGCATCCTAGTGTAGCTATCACTTTCCTACTCAGTGCCTACTTTCCCCTTGCTGTGTCATAACTTTATTCAGATTTTCCTCCCTCTTTATCATAGTCATACAGTTCAGAAGACATTTAGCATATCCCCAAATCCAGGAATTTATGTTAGCCAATGGGATGTGGAATTCTTCTGGGAACCATTATGGTTCCATGGGGGCCCTGACCTAATCTGTCTGAATCAGATGTTTATCTGTGGTTTGGAGGGGGAGGTTTTCTTTTGATCTCTTCTGCTGGCCATGAACGAGAACACATGTTGCCCTGATGGTTACAGTGACCATCGCACAACAAGCCTCAAGAGGAAATTGATACTAGAACAGGAGAGTGGAGAGAAGCAAAACATCTGGATCTATGATTCCTTCTCCACTGGCCTGTACCACACCTGGGTTCTCTGTACCTCCAGTTATGTGAGCTAATAAACTTCCTTATTGTCTAAGCTAGTTTGAGCTGTGATTTCTCTTCCTTGCAGCCAAAAGTATCCTATCTGAGATAAATACCATTCAGTTATACCTGGGTGGGAGGTTGAATGGTGGTCCTCAAAAATATATGTTCATGTTCTAACCCCCAGAACCTGTGAACATGGTTGTATTTGGAAAAAGGGTCTTTGCAGATGTAATTAAGTTAAAGGTATTGAGATTATTCTATACAACTCAATAGTAATAATAATAATAATAATAATAAATCCAATTAAAAATGGGCAGAGGAACTGAATAGATATTTTTCCAAAGAAGACATACAAATGGCCAACAGATACATGAAAAGTTGCTCAACATCACTAATAATCAGGAAAATGCAAATCAAAACCACAATAAGGCATCACCTCAAACCTATTACAAGGGCTATCATCAAAAAGACAAGGTAACAAGTGTTGGATAGCATATGGAGAAAAGTGAACGCTTCTGCATTATTGGTAGGAATGTAAATTGGTGCAGCTGCTATGAAAAACAGTATGGAGTTTCCTCAAAAAATTAAAAATGGAACTACCATATGATCTAGTAATCTTACTTCTGGGCATATATCTGAAGGAAATGAAAACAGGATCTCCTTGAGATATCTGTACTCCCATGTTCATTGCAATATTATTCACAATAGCCAGGATATGGAAATAACCTAAGTGTCACTCAACAGATGAATAGACAAAGAAGATGTGAGAAATATACATATAATAATGGAACGTTATTCAGCCATGAGAAAGAAGGAAATCCTACCATTTGTGACAACATGGATGGGCTTTCAGGGCATTTAGCTAAGTGAAATAAGTCAGACAGAGGAGGACAAATAGTGTATGATATCACTTATATGTGGAAACTAAAAAGCCCAAAATCATAGAAACAGAGAGTACCGTGTTGGTTACCAGGGGGTGGGGAAAAGAGAAGATGTTGATCAAAGAGTACAAACTTCCAGTTAAAAGATGAATAAGTTCTGGGGATCTAATGTACAGCATGGTGATTACAGTTAACAATACAATATTTTAATACAATATAATACAATACAATAATTTAATACAGTAGTGTTAAATACTTGAAAGTTGCTAAGACAACAGATCTTAAATGTTCTCACCACAGAAAAGAAACACTAATTACTGAGTAATATTCCATTGTATATATGTACCACATCTTCTTTATCCATTCATCTGTTGTTGGACATTTAGGTTGTTTCCATGTCCTGGCTATATATGATGGAATATTACTCAGCTATAAAAAGGAGCAAAATTGGGTCATTTGTAGAGATGTGGATGGACCTAGAGTCTATCATGCAGAGTGAAGTAAGCCAGAAAGAGAAAAACTAATATCGTATATTAACACATATATGTGGAATCTAGAAAAATGTTACAGATGAACGTATTTGCAGAGCAGGAATAGAGGTGTAGACGTAGAGAATGGACGTGTGGACACAGGGTGGGAAGGAGCGTGTGGGACGAACTGGGAGATTAGGATTGACATATATATACCATATGTGTAAAATAGATAGCTAGTGGGAACCTGCTATAAAGCACAGGAAGTTCAGCTCGGTGCTCTGTGGTGACCTCGATGGGTGGGATGGCGGGGGGGGAGGGAGGTCCACGAGGGAGGGGTTATATGTATACATAGAGCTGATTGACTTCACCGTACAGAAGAAACTAACACAACATTGTAAAGCAACTATACCCCAACTAAAAAAATTTTTTAAAAATGAAACAGTAATTACATGATGTGATGGAGGTATTAGCTACACTATCGTGGCCATTTTGAAATATATAAGTATATACATCGACACATTGTTATATGTCACAATGTTAAATGTCCATTATATCTCAAAAAAGCTGTAGAAAAAAAAGATGAGCTCACCCTGGATTATCCAGGTGGGCCCTAAATCCAATGATGATGGAGACAGAGGTTAGAGTGATGTGGCCACCAGCTAAGGAACACCTAGAGCCACCACAAGCTAGAAGAGGCAAACAAGGATCCCCTCCTAGAGACTTTGGAGGAAGTGTGGCCCTGCTTCCATCTTAATTTCAGATTCCTGGCCTCCAGAACTATGAGAGGATAAATTTCTGTTTTCTAAGCCACTGTGTTTGGTAATTTGTCACAGAAGCCCCAGGAAATAAATCCAACCTGGTGGGAGATCAGCTTCAATGAACATTGAAATGAACAGAGCTGAGACCTGTGATTTTTTTTTTGGTCCTTCCTGGAAAACTCACACCAGCATCAACCCACAGAGGGACATATCCTGCCTTTTCTTCCTGGCAATTCTTCCAATTAACATCTTGTGTATTGCATGTCTTTCTGGTGCCCTGCCTTTCTCTAAACACCCCTGTGGATTTTTGAGGTTTTGGAGACACATATTCTAAAACCTGATGGGTTGAGGTTTCTGGTCACATCTTTGGCACTTCATCTGTAGGAAGAAGGTAAGAGCTGGTCCAAAAGGGAAAAAAAAGCTGCAAAATCTATGGCATTATTATTAAGAGGAGATTTTCTGGTAGAGTTATATCTAAAATTTTTCAATAAATTAATTTTACAGACTTTTAAGGAGTAGCTTTTAGATGAATGGATATATTACTTGAATTTAAATTCAGCCCATTAAGTCGTCAATTATATTGTTGTTGTAACATCATGTGTTTAATGTTAATGACACACACAAATAAAAAAGAAACGACACAAGAAAGCTATTTGCTTTACTGTTTTGGGTGAGCTGAGCCAAATGCTTAATAAGATACTCTTTGTGGTCAGAGCTGAGTCTTCCAGAAAGGAGAATACACAGCAAAAGCAAACTCTTCCTATCAGGAGGCATTCTACAGTGTGACAAGATGGAAGACGCAGCCATGATCACCAAGTGAGGAAGAATACAGCTTCCTTGCCTGTGTCTCCATGCTATCTTCCTCCATTCTGCTTTTCTTCCATTTCCCCAATATATGAATCAGTCCTCTGGTTCCTATTTCAATTCCTTTGCTCCTAATTTTATTTTCTTCCCTCCTCCTTTCTTCAAATATCCTCCAATTCCATCGAGTTTGTTCTACCCTCCCAAACTTGAAATCTGACATTCTCTCTGATCACAATCCCCTATTTTCTTTCTCAGGTAAACCTGGATCTTTACTGTGACCTTCAGCTCAAACTATAGAGTGCTTTTGTGCTAATTAGAAAAAGGTGTCCCTTTTTGGACAGGCAATTTGGAAAATGATTCCTTTCTGCATGGTCACAGACCCATAGGCTCAGTGCTTCACCAGGATGATGTGTGGATTTTTACCCCACACAACCCTTAGGGTGAACTTCTGTGTAGTGTGAAAATGGCACAGTCATCTTGGTATCCAGTGCTAGCCATGTCACTGTCCCTTTTCTCAGCCCATCACGTTGTGTTGGCTATCATTAGCCTGTCTACCACTGGACCCCTTGGTAAATCTTTCAAATACACTCTCCATGATGTCTCTGATTCCTCTTCCTCCTTGTCCTTTCCTGGACCACATCCTTGAGTGCAGAAAATATGTGTGTTTGATGTGCCCCTGGGTCCTCATCCCGGCATTTGGAGCTGGTAGAATGGTGCTGTCATCCATAGGACTCTTTTGCCAAGAGCTTGGTAAGTACTGAACTAATGAATTCATCGTTTCCTTTCAATCAACCCATTAATCAATCTCACATCATTTTCTCTCTGCTGCTGCACTTTGCAGAGAAAGTTGTACATCTAGGAAGACTGACATCAATTCAAATTCACATAGTAGAACTCGGTCATCTCTCAGTGCTGCTGGGAAATACTTATACTCATCTTGAATGACTTCTTCTCATAGGTCTCACAGAATGTATTACAAAACCACCATCCTTCTCAAACTCCCACTTGAGTGTCCATTTTGGGGACAGAATGTATTACCTTCTACATTACTAAATCGCCTTACATAAACATGAGGCCATTTGAGTTTTTCCAACTTCTGCATTCTCCATTTTCTTTCCATCTTCATGCAAACTCACCTTGTCCTCAGTAAAAGCTGTGTCCTTTCTTCTCTACCAGACTACCCCCTCCACTCTCGCCATTAATCAAAACTTTGGCCATGTCCTCTGCAACCCACTTTACCAGTTTTTCCTTTGCCATGTCCTATAGATATAATCACTCCCACCTGCTCCCTTGCCTCATTTTCCATGCTGGCATCCCAGTTCTGGTCCTTACGACCTCTTACCTTGCCATTTCAACAACTTCCCAACATGTGCCTTGTCTAGGTGCTCCACTCTCAACCTTTACAGGCTGCTAGACTAATCCTTTGAAAGTTCAACTTTTGGTTGTAGCACTTCCCATCCAAATAAAGCCATCAGAGGTTCATTGGTTGTCGATACAGAATGGATTCCAAATCCCATAGCCTGGCCTTCAAGGGTCTATATATTCTGGGTTCAGTGGAAAACTACAGCCTTAATTTCCATAATTCCCCATTTTTACTACAGTAAATGGAAATATTTTCTGTAATCATGCCCCATGGTTTGAGCCTCTGGTTTTATTCATGTGTACATGCTATATTAAGTGGTTTTCAAATTTATTGCAAACTTTCTGCAGGCTGCTTTGTCAATATGTTTAAAAAAATCTAAATGTTGCATATATAATAATTTTACTTCTAAGAACTTATTCTAAGGAAATAGTTGTGGATGAACACAAGATTTGGAACACTTTAAATTTAAGTATATCTTTACACTGAAAACCTTTTTCCTAATGTTGTTAACAATTATTATTTGTCGTATCTCTAGTATGTGTGTGTGTTTCAAAATAATAATAATATTATAACTAACAAAAGGTAGAGACAGCAATGTAGGGTTACTTTCTGATGTTTTCTGGCCTTAGGATATATCCCATTAAAGACATACCATCGAAATATTGTGTTTTAGGGTTATTATAAGAATTCTTTTATGTGGATAAGATACAAGCTGGATATTCTTTTGGCTTATTTTCAGTCTTTTGAGAGATTTTTTTCTTTTTAAATTAATTTTGCTTTTTAAAATTTGTAAAACATTATGTAGATTCAAAGCCAAAACCATTGGGTCAGGTGTGTTCAGTAAGATCGAGCTTCTGACCTCGGCCCCTCCCTCCCCTTTCAGTCACACAAGGGAGCACACTAGTAATGTTGTTCTGCAGCTTGTTTTTTTTCACTTAACCATTTATCCTGTAGATAACCCCATAACCAGAGAGAGAGATTCCTAACTCCTTTTACAGCTACGTAGTATTCTGTTGTCTTCAAGTTCAATCAGCTCCATTCCCTAGTGACGGACACTTAGGTTGTTAACAGTCTGCTGTTATGAACAGTAATAAGTAAATAGCCATATGAAGATGTCGTTTTGAGTTTTTGCCAGCGTATCTTTGGTACAGGCTTCTAAATATGGAATTGATGGTTAAAAAGGGTAATGCATACGTAATGTTGTCAGCTCCTGCCAAATCTCTCTTTACAGGGACTGAATCATTGCCATTCCCACCAGTAAGTCCAGCAGGAGGCAGGTTAAGTCTTGCCTCTTCTCCCATGTGTGGTCAAGCTTTTGGATTTTCACTAATCTGATGAAAAATGACATCTCAGTTTCAATGAGCAATTCTCTTATTATGTGCAAGGTTGAGCTTCTTTTCCTAAGTGTGTCATTTGTGTTTCTTTCCAACGAACTGATTTGCATATCTCTTGCCTATTTTTCTATCAGGACACACTGTTATTTTTAAGGCTGAAAACTGTTTCCATTCCCCTTTATCCCTTCTACATCTTGACTGTGAGGAAATGGCGGAATCCAGAGGTTAACATAGCTTTCAAAACAGACTCATCACCTTTACATAGTTAGCATTTTTCTTTAAAGAATTTCTGCCAAGCTAGGAGTCCACAACTGTCAATTAGACCTACTGACTAATATTTCACGGTGTCAATGCCCACCCCCAGCCCAGCCAAAGACCGTCAAGAAAACACACCTGTGTTTGAACAAGTTGGGTTGATTACTTGTTGTCCTGAGGGGCAACGGACACCACTGGGAACGTGAGGGTTGCAGTTAGAGGGCGTTAAAGAGGACTTACAGGATCTGGGCTTTAGCTGGGTGATTTGGGGGAGGATTTAAGCTTTGCTCTGGATTGGATGCTGTCAGGAAGTGGTGGTCGTTCTATGATTGGGCTTTGTAAGAAACCTTACCTGAAGGAGGGGAGACTAGATCAAGGCTAGGCGATCACTAGTAAAGACACCGCCACTCATGTCAGCCAGGATGGGGGGATGTCAGGTACTTTGTGGCCTGGACAGTGTGCATGGTTTTTCTCTGTTTAGACATGATTACTGGGGGTCTTATTCTTGTCTCAGTCCATCATGGTCACAAAGGAGCCTTGTCGGATGTGACATTTTGTGACGTTTTCTGTGTTCACCAGGAGAACACCAAAGCCTGCCAGGCCAGCTTGCAGCAGCACTGGCACCTAGATGACGGTGCCAGGCCAGCTCCTGGACACCAGGACTGATTTTCTGTTTCTCAGCGGGCACCAGAGCAGAGTCTCAGGCCCTGTTACTGTAGTGACAGGTGACCTATCTTGTAATGTTTAGTGATTGAAATTCTGAGGAATTGAAAATACCCATATTCCGGTATTTATTTCACATGGCATTGTAGAATATCTCATCACATGAGCCTTCGATTATGTTCCACGTGAGAGAGGGCCAGGGTCCAGAACTGTGGTCTTCTTTCTGGCTTAGCCTTTCAATACCCAGAAAGTCTTGTTAAAAATGATGTAGCCTAGGGTAGGGGGATCTGGCTCTGAGGGAAGAAATTTTGACTCAGAAAAGAGGGAAAGGGAGGCTAAGTGGAAAAGGGGTGAGCAGCTCAGGGATGGGGGTGGTCAGCTCCAGGGTCGGGAATTGGAAGGACTCAGAGTTGCCCCACCTTTCTCCGGCTTTTCTTAAAATTCCCATTTCTCCTCAATCCTCTCACCACAAACAGGACTTCTAGCAGTGGATGGCTCTGGGGTAAATGTAAATGGATAATGAACAAGAGAAGAGAGGGAGGGCCACATTTGGGATATTGGAACTAAAAATCATTAAGCTGTCTTGGAAGCATCTAGCAAGGAGGGTGTGGTTATAATACTTCAGAAAGTACACCTTGGTTTGATTAGAAATTCTAAGGCAACATATAAGTGTCTTGAAAATCTCAAGATGTAAATGATTCACACATCACATTTTAAAAATAATGGATTAGACCAACAAGAAAATAGATATTTAGGGAATTAGAAATAGCACTACATAACTGAATATTGAAAACAGGTATTGCAACCACCTGGAAAGCTATATCACTTTCCTGAACTTCACTATTTTCCTTTGCAAGAAATCTTTCTCTTAAGTTGTGATACTGATTAGATGTGGTAATGTGTTTTTACAGCATCTGGTATACTTCCTGGCACATAGTGAATATCCAATAGATCACAGTCAATTATAATAATAATGAAACTGAATCTTCTGCCTTAAAAATATTTTGTGCACCTCTAACAAGTTGATATTGATATTTTCTCTTCATAAAGCAATGTTAAGTTATAGGGCAAAGGTCATAAGTGGGGTTGTCTACATCGCCAGGATGCTAAAAGTTAAAAATAATTAGGTTGTAGGGTCTTTGGAACCACAGGGAGGCTGTAAGCCCTCTCTTTCTTGAAAAAGAAGTTGCCACCTGCCCAGCTGCCCACAGACCTCCGCATGTGGTGTGGGCAGCCACTCTCAGATCCTCTAGGAAGATGTAGAACCAGATCTTCACAGCACAGGAGACTAACCTGAGCGTGGCCTCACCTTGGTTTAGGGCATGTTTAAAGGAAAAGCCTCACCCTGCGTGTCCAACCCCACTCCTCAGAGGTGCTTCTTCTGCCCTAAAGATCTCCGAGAGGCAACGTAGCCTCAGAGACCCCAAGGAGAGGGCAGAATGAGGTCACCCTCCTTGACGGTGCTGAACTGGACAGCGCTGCTCTGGGCATCTCTGTCCCAGGCTCCGGGGAGGCGGAATTGCCATCAGCCCCGTCAGGTTCTCAGGAGCAAAAGCAGAGTGCCCGGTGGGGAGAGATGCCACTTTGCAAGGGAAAGGCAGGGAGCTGTGGATCCTCGTAACTTACCTGATCAGATCCTGCCTTCTCCATGGGAGAAACAACTTTAAAATATCAATCTTCTCTCCAGGACCACCAGCAGCTATGAGTCTGCTGCCCCATCTAAGCCTTCTTCCCAGCACATGGTGTTTCTCAATTAGAGGGAGCTTCCAGAGCTTATTGAGCAAACCCAACAAAATCAGAATTAAAAAGAAAACAACTCCGGGCTTCCCTGGTGGCACAGTGGTTAAGAATCCGCCTGCCAATGCAGGGGACAAGGGTTTGAGCCCTGGTTCGGGAAGATCCCACATGCTGCGGAGCAGCTAAGCCCGCGCGCCACAACTACTGAGCCTGTGCTCTAGAGCCCGTAAGCCACAACTACTGAGCCCGTGCGCCACAACTACTGAGTCTGTGCTCTGGAGCCCATGAGCCACCACTACTGAGCCTGTGCACCACAACTAATGAGCCTGTGCTCTGGAGCCCGTGAGCCACAACTACTGAGCCCGTGTGCCACAACTACTGAGCCTGTGCTCTAGAGCCCGTGAGCCACAACTACTGAGCCTCTGCACCACAACTACTGAGCCTGCGATCTAGAGCCTGTGAGCACAACTACTGAGCCCATGCACCACAACTACTGAGCCTGTGCACCACAACTACTGAGCCTGTGCTCTGGAGCCCGTGAGCCACAACTACTGAGCCCGTGTGCCACAACTACTGAGCCTGTGCTCTAGAGGCCATGAGCCACAACTACTGAGCCTGTGCACCACAACTACTGAGCCTGCGATCTAGAGCCTGTGAGCACAACTACTGAGTCTGTGCACCACAACTACTGAGCCTGTGCGCCACAAATACTGAGCCTGTGCTCTGGAGCCCGTGAGCCACAACTACTTAGCCTGCGATCTAGAGCCTGTGAGCACAACTACTGAGCCCGTGCACCACAACTACTGAGCCTGTGCTCTGGAGCCCGTGAGCCACAACTACTGAGCCCATGCACCACAACTACTGAGGCTGTGCTGTAGAGCCCGTGAGCCACAACTACTAAGCCCATGCACCACAACTACTGAGCCTGTGATCTAGAGCCCGTGAGCCACAACTACTGAGCCCATGCACCACAACTACTGAGCCTGTGCTCTGGAGCCCGTGAGCCACAACTACTGAGCCCATGCACCACAACTACTGAGGCTGTGCTGTAGAGCCCGTGAGCCACAACTACTGAGCCCATGCACCACAACTACTGAGCCTGTGCTCTGGAGCCCATGAGCCACAACTACTGAGCCCGTGTGCTGCAACTACTGAAGCCTGAACGCCTAGAGTCCGTGCTCCTCAACAAGAGAAGCCACTTGGCGATGAAGAGTAGCCCCTGCTCTCCACAACTAGAGAATGCCCGCGTGCAGCAACGAAGACCCAATGCAGCCAAAAATAAATAAATAATTTATTTTAAAGAAAAAACAAAAAAAAAATAATTAAAAAAACAACTTTTATGGCTTCCATTAAGTGGCATCCAAGGACAACCTAACCAATAACATTTCCTGCCACTTTCCTCTGGACTAGACAATGCTATGCCCTTAGTCTGAAGCATTGACCAGTTGGTCATTGATGGTACAGTTAATCACCGATCACTTTCTTAGTATGGCTGAAAGTTGCCAATCTTTACCTTTGGGAGTGATGTAGAAATGGACAATAATTTGGATGGCTTTTTTCCTTTTAAAACATGAAATGCTTTGAGGTTGGGATAGATATCTATTGGCCATGTGACTGTCCTAAATAGCCAGGGTTATTCATTGACTCAACACTAAACACGCATCTGATGAGCACTGTGGTACGCAGAACAAGGGTTGCCCAAAGTGGCCTGCCTCTGTATCCACAGAATCCGTAAATATGCTAGGCTACGGGACAAAGGGGATTGAAGATTATAGGTAGAATTAAGCTTGGTAGTCAGCCAACCCTAAAACAGGGAGATTGTCCTAGATTATGCGGTGGGCTCAATGTCTTCGCAGGGTCCCTTAAAAGTAGAAGAGGGAGGTGGGAAAGTCAAGGTCTGAGTGATGAGATGTGAGAAAGACTCCTTTGCTGGCTTTGAAGATGGGGGGAGAGGGGCTGTGAGCCAGGGAATGTGGGTGGCCTCTAGAGGCTGGAAAAACCAAAGAAACCATTTCTCCCCTAGAGTTTCAGAAGCAACCAGCCCTGCCAGTGTCTTGATTTCAGCCCAGTGAGATGTGTGTCAGACTTCTGATCTCCAGAACTGTAACAAATTTGTGCTTTTTAAAGCCAGTATGTTTGTGGTGAGTTGTTACAGCAGCAATAAGAAACTAATACATCACCTTCCATGGTCCAGGTTCTGAGCTGGGCCCTGAGGATAAAGGGGTGCCTGAGACGCAGCCCTGCCGCAGCGGACTATTGCTCTCTCGGGGCAATGGCGCTGCGGTGTGGTTACCGTTTAGGGTCCACGTCTTCCTGCTCACCTGTTCCTGTCCACGTGGTGCTGTGACCACCTGTACCCCTGTGCCGAGGCAGCGGCTAGAGAACGACTGAACTCAGTGAGAAGAAGTGGTTGTTTGGAATTACCTAACTCTCCCTTTAACTCTAGTCAATTATATTACATATTAAAATTTTTTCCCCAACTGGTTGTTTTGATTATATAGCACAATTTAACTGCTTTCCAATCAATTATTTTTTCCTTTGAATAACTTAATTGCCATTTATCCAATGTACTCAGCTGTGAGGTTATCCTAAGCCTCTGCCCAGAGGGCCCAGTCTCGGGACAGGCAGGTCTCTGGGCCTCTGGGAGGGCAGGAGTGTCCTGGGCCTTCGTGGGCTTGTCGTGTGTCAGCGGATGGAGAGCACTTCCTTGTCGCTTACCGACACTCTTGCTCTAAATTGTTTGGACTTGGTTTTGTCATCACAGCATCGGTGGAGGAGGAGAAAGGGACAGCTCGGCATTGGGACAAGAAGCCAAGCAGGAAATGCTGACATTAGGGAAAGTGGACAAGCAGAGGTCTGGGCAAAGCCCTGCTTGAGAACCCAAAGCAGAAACCACAGGAAACCACTGGCTTCCTTCGCTGGACCCAGCTCGAGCCTCGCTGGGTGGAGCTGAGGGCAGCGGGGAGGGGCTGTGCGCACTGTCACCCAGCAGGCGGGGACTTTGTCCTGAACAGAGAAGAGGACGTCGTTTTCCTTTGTTCCACGGCAGCCAAATTCCAGGCCAAGAGCAGCAATAAGAAACTAATACATCACCTTCCATGGTCCAGGTTCTGAGCTGGGCCCTGAGGATAAAGGGGTGCCTGAGACGCAGCCCTGCCGCAGCGGACTATTGCTCTCTCGGGGCAATGGCGCTGCGGTGTGGTTACCGTTTAGGGTCCACGTCTTCCTGCTCACCTGTTCCTGTCCACGTGGTGCTGTGACCACCTGTCCCCCTGTGCCGAGGCAGCGGCTAGAGAACGACTGAACTCAGTGAGAAGAAGTGGTTGTTTGGAATTACCTAACTCTCCCTTTAACTCTAGTCAATTATATTACATATTAAAATTTTTTCCCCAACTGGTTGTTTTGATTATATAGCACAATTTAACTGCTTTCCAATCAATTATTTTTTCCTTTGAATAACTTAATTGCCATTTATCCAATGTACTCAGCTGTGAGGTTATCCTAAGCCTCTGCCCAGAGGGCCCAGTCTCGGGACAGGCAGGTCTCTGGGCCTCTGGGAGGGCAGGAGTGTCCTGGGCCTTCGTGGGCTTGTCGTGTGTCAGCGGATGGAGAGCACTTCCTTGTCGCTTACCGACACTCTTGCTCTAAATTGTTTGGACTTGGTTTTGTCATCACAGCATCGGTGGAGGAGGAGAAAGGGACAGCTCGGCATTGGGACAAGAAGCCAAGCAGGAAATGCTGACATTAGGGAAAGTGGACAAGCAGAGGTCTGGGCAAAGCCCTGCTTGAGAACCCAAAGCAGAAACCACAGGAAACCACTGGCTTCCTTCGCTGGACCCAGCTCGAGCCTCGCTGGGTGGAGCTGAGGGCAGCGGGGAGGGGCTGTGCGCACTGTCACCCAGCAGGCGGGGACTTTGTCCTGAACAGAGAAGAGGACGTCGTTTTCCTTTGTTCCACGGCAGCCAAATTCCAGGTCAAGCCCAAGGTCAAGCCCAAGGTCAAGCCATCCGTCTGTTCTCTCCATGCACGTGGATCCGGCTGCTTCTGCAGGAACAGGAAGCGGCGAAATACATCATCGTTAGAGGGTCCGTGCCGAGGGTCGGTGTGGGAGCCTGGGCGGAGCGCGCTGTCCTGTAATGAGGCGCGGTTCCCAGTCATTTCCCCGCAGTTGTCATTTAGGCTCAATTACGGCCGCGGATCTCATTACCCCCCTCAGTTACCGGGTTATCACCACCTTGCAGTACAAGGAATATGCATTTTTTACCAGCCTCGAAGGGTGCATTTGTCTTGGCTCCTGGTGGCCGTGCCCCTAAGAGTTGAGCCGGGGGGGTTGACACAGAGCCGGGCTGGTGGACGTGTCATCCCAGTTCCTGGCTTCATTCCTCACAGACGTGTGACCAGCTGTCCCGCAAGTGGCTGAGCTACAGACGCTCCGCCCCTTTCCCCCGTCACTGCTCCTGAAAATAATCCACGAATGTTTCCTCTAATGCCTTGTGTTGTAGGATGAGCTAATATTTTTCTTTCCCTGTTTCCATTTTTTCAAAAGCTTCCTTCTTTTATAGCCTCATAATCCAGTTACTTGGGCTGCTGGAGCATTATATGTGTGCTCTTTTTTTTTTCCAGATGTTTATCTTATTTTTTTTTTCTTCTGCAACCTGGTTAAATTCACCCATTCTTGTATTCAATCATTGCGACTTGATGACTGTATGCCTGACGTTTCCACATTCCAGGGGGAGAAATAACGTCGCAAATGAGTCAGTAAATATGTAATTTCAGGAAGGGATGGGGGCCCAGAGGGAAAACATATCAGGACAAAGGAGAGAGAAACTAGGCAGCAGGAAGGGGAGCCATTTACGTAAGGGCTCAGGAGGCCTCTCCGTGCCAGGGTGAAGTGACCGGGAGGCAGGTGGAAGAGCTGGGTGGAGAGCGTCGTGGTCAGAGGTGCACGCAGGCCTCCTGCAGGGACTCAGCACAAGGTGAGGAGGGTGTTCCCAACTAAGTGCGCCCCGTAGGGTCCCATCCTCAGCCCCCCAGAGAAGAGGGTCTGGACCGGCCAGCAAGGGGACTCAGGACCACAGGATGCTTAACTAATGAAAACTCCCCTCCTGCATATTCTTATATAAATTATCAAGCTATTTCCAGAAAAAGTAGATTTTGATGGAGAAGATGCTTGAACTATCCAGATAGTTGCTTCCGTTTTCCACGTTGTTTTGTAGATGGAGACAAAGCCCGATTCAAGCCTTCTTTTAGGACCACTGCTTAGGACTTATCTTCTGCTAGTAGAAGCACCCACTACAGATGGCGAATATTAAGGATGCTGCTTGGAGCAAAGTCTTGACTCGGCTGGAGTGAGTTGAGATGTTTGGTGATGCTCGGTGCTGCCGCCCCAGGGGACAGGATGAGAGGAATGTCACGATCCCATAACACACCCACAGTAAACAAAGCCTTCATTTACCAAATAATGGGCTCTTTGTATTTTGCACCGAGATTGCACTGTCAGAGCAGCTAGTGCATAAGATATGAAAAGGAGCAACCTTTCCAGGTAATGTAGGGGAAAATGTAATTTTGCAACACTTGATAGAGCAGGAGGCTAGAAATTGAGATTTGAGGGAGAATGCTGTTCTCTGTTTAAAGAGCACAAATACTATTTGCAGAAAAAATATCTGGCTTTTCTTTTTTCTCTCATTTTCAAGAATTAAAAATATAAAAACTTCAAATGTAAGGAGCATGTTTTCAGGTCCTGTGATAAGCAGGGTAGAGAATGAACAAGGTGATTTAAATGGTAGAGGCTAAATTTAGCTTTGTGTTTTATGAGCGGCTCATAACATTTCTTACTGAGGAAAAACTGAATGAATAAAGAGACCCTCTTCCTCATCTTAAGGAAAATTTGAAATTCTTTTCAAAGAAAATAGCATATAGGCAATGTCTTAGTTATCTATCGCTGTATAACAAATTACCCCAAACGTAATGGATTTAAGTAACGAACATTTATTATCTCAGAGTTTCTGTAGGTTAGGAATTGGGTACAGCTTGGCTGCTTGTCCCCGAGCCCCCACACGGTTGTCACCCAGGTGTCAACAGGGCTGCTGTCTCATCCGGAGACTCAGCTCGGGGCAGGGTCCACTTTCAGGCTCACGACATGGGAGGATTCAGTTCCTCGCCGGCTGAGGGCCAGAGCCTGTCCTCAGTTCCTTGCCTCGCATGCCTCTCCCTAGGGCAGCCCCAACAAGGCGGCCGGCATCTGTCAGAGTGGGCGTGAGAGGGCGAGACACAGCCTCGAAGACGGAAGCCACGGTCTCTGCATAGCCTAACCTCAGAGGTGACATCCCATACCTTCTGCTGTTTTCTATTCACAAGAACCTTCCACAAATCCCAACCCATTAACATTGCTGAAGCAGAGATATTTGAAGTGAGCCCATGTCATTTCATGCGATGACCGAAAGCCTGTCTTGTGCAAAAGGATGGTTTTGACAGTTAAGAAGACAGGAAGAAGGCAGGAGGGGGTCTTCGAGGGATTCTGGGGTTCGGGGTTTGAGCGTTAGATCGAGTGATGCCCTGAATACGTTCTCTATAACGGGGCGTCTCGCACGGCAAATCACTTTCCCCTCTGCTGGCTTTTCCCAGGCCCTGGGTGAGGCCACACTTCTCCCGCATCCCACATCCTTGTCTGTTTCCAGGGCCTGGTACATTCACCACATTGTCGCCTCCTTATCCTCTGCTCTTGCTGTTTTCATAAGAGCCAGTGACCAAGGCATGGCTGTAAGAGTTTTGAATTTTAGATTACAGACTCAGGTGATGGAGAAAAGTAAGCTATTTACTTTTCCTAAAACTTAATTCATTTCTGTTTTTCTAAATCTCAGTCTGTTTCCAAATCTCTTGCTGCGTGGTCTTTCCATCCTGCTTTAAACTGGGCAGCTTTTCGTCTGTTGTCATTATTTCGTTCGCCTGTAGACTTGACTGAGGCAGGCACTTGCGTGCGGTGTCTCAGTGCACCGCAGTGCGGTCAGCCCCACGTGGAAGGTGTTCTGATGAACGCTGTGCAGACAAGGAAACTAAAGCCAAAGCAGAGGAAGAGACCTGCCCGGGTTCTCCCTGCAGGGAAGGTGGAGAGCTGGGATCTGAAGCCTTGACTTTTTCCTTCTAGAGCTGCAGCCTCTCTTGTCACGCTGACCCTCCTCTGCTTTAGATAACAACGAGTTGCACACTCTATATTCCCTTTTCAGAATGTAAACTTCTGAAGGGAGGGACTTGAACACAGCAGACAATCAACAGATAATTTTTGAATTGAATAATTAAATATAAAGAAATTGAGTAATGTGAGTGACGAAGTCTAAAAACAAGTGGTTTTATGTCAAGGAAGAAAGTCTTTTTTTTTTTAATGCAGGTTCTATAAGAACCTGATATTTGTAAAAATACAATAAATGGCTTCGTTGCTAGAAATGCAAATTCATGACCTACCATAGACAGCACTGTACTTCTGATAAGCAATGTTTGTTCAAACAGAGTGGTTTTAGTGTTATGAATTATTTAGTTTCTCCTTCAACATGGAAAATAATTCAGATCTGATCGCATCTTTTGAAAATGTCAGGTGTGAGATTAGACCGTTTTCTTAGCGTCTCTGCTGGTGGGAACCGGGCATCATTTCCTGATCAGTCCAGGGGCCAATGAACCTGCAAAGCCAACTCAGGAATTTGTCTGGGAAGAAACTAAGAGATGAAATGGAGGCGGAACGAGAAGTTTACTGTGCTTAATATCTGGATATTGGAAACACCAGCCACTTGTCTGACTAGGAACAGGGTCCCTGGTGTCTCAGGGACAGTGAGAGCGCCAAGAGATGCAGACAGACAGGGGCCCATCTTCACGGAGGCTGGAAGCGTGAGACAGCGGCAGCAATTTGTGTGGGGATGCAATTGTGTCAAGGATGCAGGTGATTTAATCCTTATTCCCACCCCAGGAGGTACTATTATTAAGCCCATTTTACAGATTAGTGAACTAAGTCTCAGAGACGTGACACAACTTCCTCCAGGCTCAGAAGTAAGCCAGAATTTGCACCCAGATATTCCGATTTGATGAGGTTCGCACACTCATTTTAAATAGTACAGATGTGTTATTCGCCTGTCTTCAAAATCTGGACATAATCTGGTGCTCCGGAAAGAAGTTCCATGTTTATTCTGTGGAGCACACACTCGCTGTCACTCAGCCTCTTTCATGCGGGAACTCGGGTCAAAAAGTCAGGCCTGTGGGATGAGCTCATCCTCCAGGCTCTATTCTGGGGGCACGAACACAAAGCAATGCACTCCATTAACTTGGTTCTGCACAGAAACGCGTGCCGCTCTGCTAAAGATCTGTCCACATACAACCATGTCGTTTACGTCGGGACGTGTCTAGGAACCCTCAGAAATACGGGGCTGCGAGGAATCTTGCGTCTCCGCTTGGTCCACCAGGAGGCTCAGGGTCCATCCCAGGGCTTAATTCATCCCGAGTTTGAAATTTATTCCCATACAGCCCCTGCATGTGTGGGAAAACCACCATATTAGTTGCCTATTTTCCCATTTTCCTTGAGTAGTTTCAGATCATTTCAAGTATCTTTTGTGCATTTCCAAATGGGGATTGACTCTAAGCCTTTCTAAATCTTTCTTTGGAAGTGTGTGCGTGTTGAAATATAAAGTGAGCCCATAAAAATTTCACTCAGGACATAGACCTCCTCATACCCTCCATTTTGTAATGAGGCTGACCTCGGTGGCCAAGTCAACATTCTGTGGTCTAGGCGTCAACTAGAGCAGGGGTTGGCAACTACAGCACGTGAGCCAAACCTGTCCCACCTGGTATTTTTGTAAATAAAATTTTATTTGAAAGACAGCCACACAAATTTGTTTCTGTATTGTCTATGGATGCTTTTGTGTTAAAATGGCAGATCTGACGAGTTGTGACAGAGACCTTATGGGCAGCCTGCAATCCCCAAATATTTACCATGTGGCCTTTTATAGAAAAAGTTTGCCGACCCCTGAAATAAGATGCAAAAGTAATATAATATTACAGAAATTCATGTATGAAGACAATTTCAGCTGACCTATCTA
The DNA here is from genome assembly GCF_002837175.3 of Physeter macrocephalus. Taxonomy (NCBI): domain Eukaryota; kingdom Metazoa; phylum Chordata; class Mammalia; order Artiodactyla; family Physeteridae; genus Physeter; species Physeter macrocephalus. Next base: position 5,026,570 of record NC_041223.1, on the reverse strand, counting down.
GATAGCAGGGGTGCATTTTTTTGTGGGTGCTGGCATCACGTAGGGCTTAGTGAATACTTCTACTGTAAACCACTTCACTTCATACATGTTGGGTCCTGGGTTCAGGGAACAGGGTGGGTCCCAGTAGAAGTCTTTTCACCAGGCGTGTGCCTTTGGGAAGCTGCTTTTCCTCTCCAAAATACCTGAGCAGTTGAGAACGTCAGAAGAAATAACAGAACTGAATTCCTCTGTGCTACTTTGCGGGAGGTATGGTTTCAGAGCTCTGTTTAGCCCTTGAACTATGATATTTTTCAACAACAGTGTGTCTACGGATCCTTTTAATCTAACCACTCGTTACCACCTCCCCCCGCCTACCCTCATGTAGATTTGGGGAGTAGTTTGTTAAATTTTGTATTTATTATAACGTTCAACCTGCATTATAAGTATGGGAGAAAATTATACTCCATTCATTCTGAAACTTGAGGGAGGGGAGTTGACAATACAGATACAGAAGCCATTGAAGGAAAAATAATGAAGAATTGAAGCAGTACTATATGTAATTAGAATAAATCTATTTTTAAAACACTTGAGTTAACCAAATAATTTCCTTCCTTTCCATGTTGCCTATGTGGACATATCCTTAGCTAACTAAACTCATAAAAAGTCACTGAGATGAGAAAACTCTGTATTAAAATAAAATTTAAATGGATTTTTAGTACGCATTGAATACAAGAACCCATAAAGATTTATTGCTATTATTTCAAACATCATTGAAATTAGACTTAATTATCTGTGCAATTTGCTGGAAATAGCATTTTAGCAATTTTTGATCAAGTATATGTCATTACTTTAAAAATAGAAATGTACCAAACTGCTTTTAAAATAATTCCCCCCAAACATAATTGCTAAATTGCCTGTTTGAAAAAGTCTGTCTTCTTCCTTTCCTCATCCCTAAGAATTTTGCCACCCCTAACTCTTAAACTGGCAAATAAGTCCTTTTTGTTTGCTTCTTTTCTCGACCGTGACGTTTTTGAGCAGCCAGATGCGTTCATGTGAATACCCAGAATATTCCCTTGGAGGGAAAAGGAAAGATATCCCCTCTTTGGGAAGTTGTAGACTTTGAAAAGACATAGATTAAAGCCTTTTTATTGCTGGGCTTTTCCTTGGGGAAAAGTAATCTTATATTTTCTCTGAGTGTGCCTCTGTCTACACTGCACGGAGAAAAGCTGAAATTTATCAAGTTAATTAACTTGGATAATTCAACTGAGGAATCGGGCTCTGCAGTCTACTTTTATTTATTTTTTTTTTTTTTGCGGTTCGCGGGCCTCTCACTGTCGTGGCCTCTCCCGTCGCGGAGCACAGGCTCCGGACGCGCAGGCTCAGCGGCCACGGCTCACGGGCCCAGCCGCTCCGCGGCACGTGGGATCTTCCCGGACCGGGGCGCGAACCCGTGTCCCCTGCATCGGCAGGCGGACTCTCAACCGCTGCGCCACCAGGCAAGCCCTGCAGTCTACTTTTTTAATGGCTCATTTTCATCAAGGTGACAAGGTTAAGTTTGTGGAGTTTCCCTGGAGGCTGTGATTTGTTTTTCATATTTGACTTCTTCACGGGACTCTACATCACACAGGTGAGATGCAGCAGCTTCCGTGGGCTGTGTGCACAGAAAGACCTCTCTCTGTGAACCAAGCCATCTGGTTTGCTCCTGGCCCGGTGGCGCTCTCAGGCTCAATTTCTCACGGTTTGCTCCAGATCCACTCCAATGCTCCTCCGACACCTCCTGAGCACAGCTGATACCTTGGCGTCCCATCTGCCCGTTGCCCTCACTTGTCTCTGTTGCTCCAGGCCCTGTTTTCTGCTTGGCTCTCTTCACTGTCCATCCAGTCAGGTCTCAGGGCCATGATGTCCGGCCCCCGCTGTCCTCGGAGCCCGACTCTCGCTGGCCTCTGGTGTTCACGATGTCCCTGCGTAGGAAGAAAAGGCCAGTGTGTCCAGTGCCTGGAGGCCTTCGCTTCTGAGAGGAGGGGTGTCCCAGAGCCTCGGTTTGCACTGACCTCTCCTCAGGGCTGCTTGAGGAGCTCCATGTGGGAGAGCAGGGGTGACCCAAGTTTGGGACCAAACAGAGCCTACTTCTTGGATTTAGATGTACCAGGCAAGTGTAGCCACGTTGGGAGCTGAGAGCCCTCGGAATCAGTATGTTTAAGACAAGTGCAGGCCGAGGACCAAGGGCAGAGAGCCTTGAGGAGCCACGCTCTCGTTCCACAGACCTGTCTCCCGGTCCAGGACCCTGTGTCTCACATCTGAGCTTTAAGAGTGTGTGTGTGTGTCTGTGTGTAATGGGAGTTGGGGAGAGGGAGAGAGAGCGAGAAAGAACCAGCTGGTGAGGAAGAGGGGGAGGGGGAGGGGGAGGGGGATTGCAAAATATGGTCTGTGGTTACTCCCATCCAGGTAGAGCTGCCTCTTTGCAATATGAGTTTGTTTTTCTTCCCATCAGGACTTAACGTTCATTGTGCCCCCTGTACTCCCCTAACCTGGGCTGGCCTTGTGATGACATGCTCTGACCAACAGAACACAGTAGGAATGACATTTTGTGACTTCTGAGACCAGGCTTTAAGAGGCTTGTGACGTCTGCTCCCTCTTAGAACACGGCCCCGAACGGCTCTGGGAAGACACCATCTAATGTGATGGAGGGGGAGTGGCCATGTGGAGGAGAACTGGGTGCCCAGCTACAGCCGCACGATCACCAGGCATGTCGGGGAGGCCATCATGGCTCTTTCAGGCCAACAGTCCAGCTCGATGCAGCTGCGTGAGTGAGCCCAGGGGAAGCCAGCTGAGAAGCAGCCCCGTCAGATTTCACAGAGACATGAAAAATAATAAATCCGTGTTGTTTTGAGTCCGTGAGTTCTGGGGTTGTTTCTTAGGCAGCAGATGCTAAGCCAAGCTGCTTTACACAAATGCTACAAGATATTTTGGGGTCTACCTCCACTTCTTTGGGGAACGTAACATGTTTCCAACATCCTGAGAGAGTTTATTATCCTAGCAGCTGGCAAGGGAATTCCCCTTGAAGAGAGACTATTCTTTTTGGGAGTAGGGTGATGGTGGAGATTGATGAGGCTTTGAGAGTGCTTTGGGGCAGGAAGAGAGAATGGAGGCGCCAAGTAACAAAACTTCCCTACATGAGAAACAAACAGGGGCCTGGGTGTTGGGGGGAGAGGTGGGGAAGGCTGGAACTGAGCATCACTTTGGTGGGGGGCATCTGTAGAAATGTCTGAGGGGCTTTGATGGGGAGGTGTCAGATGATTTGCTGCCGAGTACACACCTCCATCCTTTACACACAAGAGCCTTATGGGAGCTTTTACTTGGATGCCCAGGGATATCTGGGTTATCCAGTTTCAGTACCTTGAGGACCCGAGAGGGTCTAACATGTCGTAGGTGTTAGTGAAGTTGATGTGGGGGAGCTGATTCTTTGGGCACCCAAGGGAGGCTAAGTGGGTAGTAAAGGTCTCATTAAGAGGCAGCATGTGGAGGCCAGAGCAGAGAGCCAGAAACACGGTGGACCCCAAGCACTTTTCCCTGGGCGTCTTGGTTCAGACCTGTGTGATGGCTCTGGAGAGAACCAGAACTAACCCGAGGTGGGAACCACACAGGGGGACTGGGACCCACTATCAAGAATAGATAAGAGTACCTGGCCAAGGAGGTGAAACACTTAAATGCTGAGAACTATAAAACATTGATAAAGAAAATTGAAGATGACTCAAAGAAATGGAAAGATATCCCATGCTCTTGGACTGGAAGACTTAATACTGTTAAAATGGTCATACTATCTAAAGCAATCTACAGATTTAATGCAATCCCTATCAAATTACCTATAACATTTTTCACAGAATTAGAATAATCATAAAATTTATATGAAACCACAAAAGGCCCAGAATTGCCAAAGCAATCCTGAGGAAAAAGAACAAAGCTGGAGGCATAACTCTCCCAGATTTCAGACAATACTACAAAGCTACAGTAATGAAAACAGCATGGTATTGGCATAAAAACAGATATATGGATCAAAGAGACAGAATAGAGAGCCCAGAAATAAACCCACATACCTACAGTAAATTAATCTTCTACAAAAGAGGCAAGAATATACAATGGAGAAAAGACAGTCTCTTCAGCAAGTGGTGCTGGGAAAGTTGGACAGCTACATGTAAATCAGTGAAGTTAGAACACTCCCTCACACCATACACAAAAATAAACTCAAAATGCCTTAGAGACTTAAATATAAGACATGACACCATAAAACTCCTAGACAAGAACATAGGCAAAGCATTCTCTGACATAAATTGTAGCAATATTTTCTTAGGTCAGTCTCCCAAGCCAATAGAAATACAAGCAAAAATAAACAAATCAGACTTCATCAAACTTATAAGCTTTTGCTCAGCAAAGAAAACCATAAACAAAATGAAAAGACAACCTATGGAATAGGAGAAAATATTTGCAAATGATGTGAACAAGGGCTTAATTTTCAAAATATACAAACAGCTCATACAACTCATTATCAAAAAAACAGACAACCCAATCAAAAAATGGGCAGAAGACCTAAACAGACATTTGTTCAAAGAAAACATCCAGATGGCCAACAGGCACATGAAAAGATGCTTAACATCGCTAATTATTAGAGAAACACAAGTCAAAACTACAATGAGGTTACCACCTCACACCGGTCAGAATGGCCATCATCAAAAAGTCTGCAAACAATAACTGCTGGAGAGGGGGTGGAGAAAAGGGAACCCTCCTACACTGTTGGTGGGAATGTAAATTGGTGCAGCCACTATGGAAGACAATATGGAGGCTCCTTAAAAACTAAAAATAGAGCTACCATATGATCCAGCCATCCCACTCCTGGCATATACCTGGAAAAGATGAAAACTCTAATTTGAAAAGATACATGCACCCCTATGTTCATAGCAGCACTATTTACAATAGCCAAGACATGGAGGCCACGTAAATGCCCATCGACAGGTGAATGGATAAAGAAGATCGGTGTATATACCCAGTGGTGTATACTCAGCCATGAAAAGAATGAAATAATGCCATTTGCAGCAACATGGATGGACCTAGAGATTATCATACTAAGTGAAGTAAGTTGAACAGAGAAAGACAAATATCATATGATATCACTTATACATGGAATCTAAAAAAATGATACAAATGAACTTATTTACAAAACAGAAACAGTCTCACAGACTTAGAAAACAAACTTACGGTTACCAAAGGGGAAAGGGGTGGGGGAGGGATAAAACAGGAGTTTGAGAATAACAGATACACACTACTATATATAAAATAGGAAAACAACAAGGACCTACTGTATAGCACATGGAACTATATTCAATACCTTGTAATAACCTATGATGGAAAATAATCTGAAAAAATATATATATAACTGAATCACTGTTGTACACCGGAAACTAACATAACATTGTAAATCATCTATACTTCAATTAAAAAAAAACGATAAGAGGCAGAAAAAATAGTCACCTTGCTAGTGTGACTGCAGTTCTAAACTTTGCTTTAGTGAGAACCGGGGGATCATAACGCTCGCCTGTGTGGGAGAGCCAGGAATGCAGAAGGGGCTCAGTGAATGTCACTCGGTTGAGATGAATGGCGAGCAGACGGGAGAAGGGGCTCCTAGGCTGTTAATTTCCAGGGAGAGAATTTACAATGTTTTTTTCTGGCTGACTCAGCTGATCAACGTAGTTTCAAGTTAACTTTTTCTTTTTAAAAAAAAAAAAATGTGCTCCAATTAAGTAAATAACCACTTACTAACATTCTTCTGAAAAATTTTATGCATCTGTATTAGTGTCCTGTCGCTCTATAACAAATTACCACACCTCGAGCAGCTAAAACAAAACAAATCATCACCTGATAGTTTCTGTGCCCAGGCGGCCACTGTGTCGGTGTCTGCATACTCAGCTCAGGGTCTCCAGAGGCTGCAATCAAGGTGTCGGCTGGGGCTGGGGTCTCGTCCGAGGCTCAGGATCCTCTGCTAAGCTCACGTGTCCTGCAGAGAATTCATTCTTCGTGGCTGCCGCTGGCGGCTGCTCTCAGCTCCTCGAGACCCCCGTGGGCCGTTCACAGCATGGACGTTTGCTTTCTTGCAGGCCAGCAGGAACGAGTCCCTACGATGTCACCTTCTTTCAAGGATTAAGTCAGGCCCACACGGGATTATCTTTTTTTTTTTTTTTTTTTTTTTCGGTTCGCGGGCCTCTCACTGTTG
>NC_041223.1:5003224-5020063 GCF_002837175.3 Physeter macrocephalus | reverse complement strand
CCGTTGCGGAGCACAGGCTCCGGACGCGCAGGCTCAGCGGCCGTGGCTCACGGGCCCAGCCGCTCCGCGGCACGTGGGATCCTCCCGGACCGGGGCACGAACCCGCGTCCCCTGCATCGGCAGGCGGACTCCCAACCACTGCGCCACCAGGGAAGCCCCACATGGTATAATCTTTTGATTACCAGAGACAGGGGATGGCAAACCCCTCCGCAGTGATACCTCGTGACATCCACAGGTCCCAGCACACCAGAGGTATGTGCACGCCAGGGGTGGAATCCTGGGGACCGTCTCAGAGTCCTGCCCCCACAGTATCTGTGTTTCAGCAACTTGCTCCCCGCTTTGGAAGGGCCTGTCACAGGCTGTGCCCTGTCTTCCGGCTTTTTCTTCTGCTCCCCTCGTGCACTTCGATTTGCACGTGCAGCAAAGCCGACTTCTCTGCTTCTCTGACCGCAGGGTTGAGGGTCTGGCGCTTACCTTCCCCCACTGAAACGGTGGTCAATAGGAAAGATTTCCTCTCTTCTTTGGCTTTGCAGCATTTACTTTTTTTTTTTTTTTTTTTTTTTGCGGTACGCGGGCCTCTCACTGCTGTGGCCTCTCCCGTTGCGGAGCACAGGCTCCGGACGCGCAGGCTCAGCGGCCGTGGCTCACGGGCCCAGCCGCTCCGCGGCACGTGGGATCCTCCCGGACCGGGGCACGAACCCGCGTCCCCTGCATCGGCAGGCGGACGCGCAACCACTGCGCCACCAGGGAAGCCCAGCATTTACTTTTAATTCAATTGCGTTGAAAGGGAAGAACTGGTGTGAATCAGGAGAACCAGGAAAAATAATGTACTGGCGCCCCATATTCAGAAATCATATTTTAAGTGACAGGACAGTTGGCCCACCATATGGAGCATTTTCACAGAGACCGTATGCACCAGACACATGCCCACCTTTTGTGCCAGCCCAGCTTCATGGAGAAACTAGCTTGATGCTCAATGGGAAACCAAGTATCAATGGGTTTGCATCTTGTTGGATTCTCTCGAGGTCTCCAGATGACAGTTTTACTCTTTTCCCTTTGTTCGTAGGTGTGCTCTGCTCATTTAGAGCACACCAAACTCAAAATCAACGTCTACCCTGTTTCGGCAGCCGGTTCTCCGGTTCTCCGGTTCTCCGTGCACGGAGGTGATTCAATGAGGTAATTAACGCCAACATGAAACCATCAGCACGTGCGGGTGATCAAGTCTAAATAATTCAGAAACAAATACCCGATGTGTTTGGCATATGTTTAGATAGACTTTCACCTTGTTTGCCTTTATAACAGCTCCTAGATTCCAGGTCTGTTGGTAGATTATGAATAATGAGAATGTTACTCCTGCCCTGAGAGCATGGCATTTGCAAATCACATCATCATTTCGCTCTTAAGAAAATACCGCGTTATTCTATTCTGACATATTGTATTTGCGGGAAGGAGAGCGGTTATCTACATAGGCTCACCTCAGAGCGCCTACAACTGATGGGGCCTTATCACTTACGTAAATGATTTAGGCATGAGTATCATGTACAGGTATAAATCAAAAGGACAACTCATGCTTCCAGGTCGCCTGTGTGTGTAAATGTATATTGCATTCAGGAAGGTGGCATGCCACCTGCAGCACTAGTCGAATGGCTTAAACCTCACTAGCTGTTGGAGTCCGGCAGCTAACCAAGCAGCTGTGACTTCATTGGCTGGTGTGACACAGACCTGATGTTTACACGGCAGCCGGGAGAGGGAATCTGTTTAAACGCTGGCGGTGCTCTAGAACGGCCAGCCTTGAGGTTCCGTGACCTCGAGGTGCATGAGAATCACCTGGCGGACTTGTTAAAACACAGACGGGGGCCCCACCCCCAGAGTTTTTGATTCACTGCCTTTCTCACAAGGTCCCTGGCGATGCTGACCACACTTTGAGAACCACTGCAGCGGAAGAACGAAGGATTTCTCATGGAAGCAGAGCTGGACTTTCATTTAAGAAAACACTCTGATGGAACCTCTCAGGTGACAAGTTCAAGGCACCCTCTCCAGCTGGTTCCGATTCAAAAGGAGTCAGCAAAGAGGAGTGAAGGAAAGGGAAAAGGAAATTGCTGTGTGTAAAGTAGGGGGTTTGTGGTAGAGCAGCAGCCAGAGAGCAGACTTGGGGCCATGGTGATGGGAAGGGATGAAAGGATGGGGATTTGGTCTAGAACATGGTGGCAGATCGAGCATGGACAAGGCTCATAAGAAATTTCCCGAGATAGGGAAGGGCCAGTGAATCCCCAGAAACACTGGAGTCTGAAGCCTGATGTTCAGCTGGAAGTGGTCTGTGGCCCCGGGGCATGCTGGTGTCCCTGAGAGCTGCTTAGAAATGCAGAATCCCAGGCTCCACCCCAGACCAACGGAATCCAAATCTGGAATTTAACCAGACCCGAGTTGTGTGATTGCACTTTGAAGTTTGAGAAGCACCAAGGCAGAGCTGCCCAGATTTTACGATGTCAGCACCATCTGGGACACATTTAATACACAGATTCCAGGGCCTCACCACAGCCCTGAGTCAGAATGTCCAGAGGCAGGCCTGAGAACCTTCTTTAACAAGATCAGCTGATTCTTGTGATAAAGAAAGTTGCGGGGGAACAACTTAAAGGAGTGAGGGAGAGCTACGTCCTTGCTTGGAGTAAACAGAGGTGGGGACGGGACAGCAGCCCCCGGGGGGCAGAGGGCCGGCAGGGGTGAAAAGCGAGCAGACCAGGAGAATTTACAAAGAAGATGACGGAAAAATATCACCTCACTGCCCATAACCTTCAAACCGACTTGCCAATATTAGGAAGGCCTCTGGACTCCTCCAGACCAATTATCCTCAAGTAGGTGTTGGGAGGGGAGAACTTTCGGCCCGCTGGGGACATTCAGCAAAGTCTGGAGACACATTTGGCTGCCACAAGTCAGGGTGATACTGAACTAGGCTCACCTTGCCCCGACACGTAGCCGGCCCAAAGCGCTGAGAGACGGAGGCTTACAGCAAAGAGCGGGTTCATTCACAAGGCAGCCGAGTGAGGAGGCCAGAGAACTAGCCTCGGATCTGCCTCCCCAAAAGCAAGGGGCCCGGGGTATTTATGGGATGAAGAATGAAGAAGCAGGTTGTTTGATGCGTGGGGAGCGTGGGGAACGGTGATTGGAGAAAGGTGAGCTCACCGCCGTCCTGCGCGGCTGTACCGAAGCTCCAGGCCTCCGCATGCTCCAAAGGGAGGGGCTGAGCCTGACCTGAGAGTGGAGTTTTCTGCCCTCTGACCTCAAAAGGTCACAGAGCGGACGCATGCGCATGCCCAGTTGGAGGGTCGGTGGTCCTATCCGGTCTCACCCAGCTCAGCTGGAACTAGACACAGCTGACTCCAAGTTCCTGGAGAACAGCTCGGGCAAGCAGATTTTTGTGTAGGCCAAGTGCTGCTTGGAGGACGTGCGAGTCTCAAAAGGCCTTGATTCATGAAGGCAGGTGAAATGGATTAAACCCACGGTTTCAAGGGCTGCTGCTGGCGTCTAGGAGGTAGAAGCCAGGATATTACTAACCATCCTGCAGGGCACAGGCCCCGGGACAAAGAATAACCCAGCCCCAGATCTTAGTGGTGCTGAGGTCGGGAAGCCGGGTCTGGAGCAGCAGTTCTTAAGGGCGATCCCAGGCCAGCGGCATCGCCTGGGAACTTGGGATCCTGTCGGACGTGCAAATCTGGGGGCCTGCATATCAGACATACTGAGTCAGATGCTCCGGTTGGGGCCTGTGGATCTGTGCTTTAGCAGACACTCCAGGTGATTCTGATGCAAGCTACGGTCTGAGAACCACTGTAGTGCGAGGAGTACGTTTTACAGCCCTGCACACACGACTGCACGTCACGTGAAAGGCTAGCCCTAGAAGGCTCCAGTACCTGAGGACACCTGTGTCCGTGAAGGACTTCCCGGGCAGCTCCATCAGAACGCAGGGTCCTGGTCCCACCTTGGGCCTGAGATGCGCAGCTTTCCCCCCACCCCCCTCAGGGTCCCCGTTTTACCGCTTTTCCGCACGCAGCCCACAGCGTCCTGGGGAGGTGCCCGCAGGCCTCGGTGGCCGCGGCCGGCACACTGACTTTTAAGTTGGGAGAGTTCTTGCTCTTCCCTGCAACCGGAGAAGCCCACTTTTAACTGTTATGTGACGTAGGCTTCTGAAAAAGAAAGCTTTGTTCTGCTGAAGAAGGAGAGAGCACCCCAGCTTTTCTCACGCCCCGGTACACACGGAGAATGAGCTACTGATACGACATGGGGATACGCGGAGGGGCCTCGGACCCCTGACCGAACTGCTTGGAGGCTGGAAGGCACACGGGGGGGCCACGCAGCCACTCCCGAGGCTGGCTGGTCAGTATGTCCTAGAGCAACCGTGGACCCAGCACACTGGTTAGGAAGTCCCTCTCCTGGGGCAGCTGTCAGCCCCAGGATTCCTACGACAGCCCCCCCGTGTGAAGAGTTTGGGGGTTTTGCTTGTGAGGACCTAGCACTCCCCTGGGTGCTGGGTCACTTGGGATTTCCCCAATAATGTCGCCAGGGTGCTCCAGCCACAGCGGCTTATCTAGCTTCTCATTGATTTAGCAGTTGTTTATGGAACATCTTCTATATGTTAAGCACTGTGACAGATCAGTTGACCTCATGTGACTCCATAGCAATGCTGTAAAACGTCATGGGGACAGTATCTCCATTCGACTAATGAGAAACAAAAGCTTGGAGAGACGGAGCGACCTACCTGCCCAAGGTTACTTGCTCACAGCACAGAGGGGTGTTATGTCTAGACTCACCCCCTGCTCCTCCTGCACCCATCGTCTCCCCAGGTGGGAAGCACAGCCAGACTGGGAGGCCAGTTGCTTGGAGAGAGGATGGAGCCACTGGCCCCAGCTCCTTCAGCCCGGTGTCCTGAAGGAGGGACCAACCCCAGGGCCCCTTAAATCCATTTCAGTAAACATGACTGCATGCCTACTATGTGCAAAGCACTGTATTAGAAATAATGAACACCAGGGAGCAGCTGGGTGTTTTATCAGGTCAGTCCATGTTCTAGTTGTAATCTTAATAATATTTCAAAAATTCGAAGCCTCAATGCAAAGGAGATTCCAACTGCAGAAAGGACGACATTGGAGAACGTGAATCATTTTCATGTACGTTTGCGGGAGAAGGAGGAGGTCACCAAATCTGTCTACCCCTCTCTCTACTGAGCGTGTGGCTGGACTACAGTTACCAGCTTCCCTTGCGACTGGGGTCTGTTGCGATGTTACCAAGCTCTTGCTGCTTCCAGGCCAGCCCATAAAGGGTCCGCACAAGTGATGCTTGCTCACCTTCCCTCCTCTGCTGTCCGGACCAGGTGACTTTGCAGGCGTGGGTTGGAGACGGCAGAGCCACAGGATGGGATTGGGGGAGGCCTGCCTTCCTGAACACCTGCTGTGGGTTTCCCCCAGCGAGCCAGCAGCCAGGGACAGCCCGCAGAATGCCCCGACGGGAGCAGACCCTCCTCGGTCTGGGGGCTGGCTCTGCCCAGTTCGCTGGGAGGCCCTTACAAGTCATTAGCGGTTGTGAACTCTGTTTACGCTTCCGTAAAGGGAGATGTGCCCTCTGCCTTTCCGAATGGTGACGCTGTTCAAAGGGTCAAATAAGAAGAGAGACCGTGGGCTCAAGTGCTGGATTGATTGTTAGATTTGTGTTGTTCAGATGCTCAAAGTTTTAAACATTTTGGGATTAGTTGCCAATACTTAAAAGCCAGGAGATTTCACATAAAATTTTCATTTTCCCACTTTTCTTGAAAAGTCAGAGGGCTATCAAGCCTACATTCCCACATGGCCGCGACTGGCTGAGGGTCGCAGCTTCCCTTAGACAGACCCCACCAGTCCTGCTGTCTGACAGTTGGGCCTCTTCACTTAGGTTACTTGTTGGCCCTTAGAGCATCTGAGTTTTCAACTCTTGTATTACTCACGTGGATGCTTTTATTATTAATGCAGTAGCTTAGAATTTATAAAATAAAACCTACATTAAAAGAAAAAAGAACTAGCAGTACATGTAGCATCTGTCTCAGTGAATTGAGCTCAATCAGACTACATTCTGAACTGATAGCTGGACATCTCCCAGTCATAGCCAAAAATGACAGGAGAAGATTCTGATTTACAGGGGAGACTGAGGGGGAGACCTCCAATTATTTGGCATTCTCTGGCTCTGGGTCCTTGGATTCAGGGTACTTGGTTGACCTAGGCCCATCCTATGAGACTTAAACTCCTTGGAAAGAGTATCATCTTACCCAATCCTTGGGAAGCTGAGAAACCCACTTAGATGTGCTGTTCTCATCTATTTCCTCTGGGCCGTAGCTTTCTCTAGGTTCTGCTAGGCCAAAGAGCAAGGAGTCATCCCTGACATCCTAAATGCCCTCTACGTTTAGGGGAAGACACGCAAAACCTACGTTTTCAGGTCTTGTAACGAGGTCAGCGCACAGGAGGTGTCCGTCATCTCCGTGAGAACCACTGCCCTACAAACAGCACGACACCCTCCGGCCTAAGTGTGTTAGCGGTCAGGTCCCCCCTGAAAGTGTTAACAGGCCTTCCAAAGCACAGAACTCACCATCCAGGCCTGACTGCCGCCAGCCCAGAGGGGAAAACAGTTTGCAAAGCAGTGAAAAGCCTGAGAGGCAGAAGAACAAAATTTGAGAACTGGACCCCCGAGAACCAGTTATGCTTAATTCAGAGCAGAGCCAAAACTGCCCTGCTACTGCAATCCTGAAGCTGGGAGAATCGTACTTGCCACTTGGAACATAGTTAGAGGCTTGAGTTTGTGAAAATGAAGACTCTTCCTACGAAGGCACAGAAAATAAGGTGAAAACATTGGTGTATGGGGAGCCGACTAATGCATTCCAAGCAATTTATTTCAGTTCAGTTTAATTCAAGAGATCAGTAGTCATTTATTATTCTACCCGGTTTGGAAATAGTGTGTGTTTCATATTTCTCATCATGGTTAAATAAGTCCCTCAGTAGGAAAATATGAGGAAATTCTTCTCATGTCAGAAGAACATTTAGGAGCCTCGCGTGCGTGTCCTGCTCGGGTCTCGCGTGCGAGGTGGAGAAGGATGTGACGTTATGTGACCGAGGGTCGCGGCGGACGAGGGCTGCCCGTGCCGCACGGACACTGTGCGGAAGCAAAGCGGGCGCAGCACCGAGGGATGTTCAAAGCAGGCTGACACAGCAGAACTGCAAAGTAATCCTTCTTTTATGCCCTGTGCCGGGCAGTCTGTGGAAAACAGGCTTTGCAAATAGGGCTTTTCATGGAAGAGTCCATGGGAGAGGTCAGAAGGAGGTCACGAAGGTGGTCTAAATTTGGAAGAGAAGAACCATGAGGATAGTGTGGTCCGCATCCCCCTGGGGCCTGAGAAATGCAGATTCACCCCAAGTCTCCGGAATCAGACACGCTGAGGGGGGCGCCCCGCGCTCGCTCGTGTTGGAGCGAGCTCGCCAGGTCATCCTGACGCAGGCTGAGGCGTGAGCACGCTGGGTGAAGGGGACCGGGGCTCACTGGCGCGGAGGAGAGAGGGCGGGGGGGATGAGGACACCCTTAGCTCACCAGTCAGCAGCTGGCTTCCTCCCAGCCGCCCCACGCGTTCCTCCCGAGGGCAGAACCCCGGGCCGTGGGGCAGTGAGAGGGGCTCCACGGGGCTCCCCAGCCTGGCTGTCGGTGAGGATCACACGGGGAACGCCCCGAAGAGCACACACACTTGGGTTATTCCGATTTCACTGGTTTGCTTAATGATTGATTTACCTCTTTATTTATTTAAGCTTCCCAAGTGAACCCAATGTGCAGCCAGGCTTGAGAACCACCGGTGCCCAGCAGAAGCCCCGACCGTGGCGGAGGAGGAGTGGATGGCAGTAAACGTGCTGCTGCCACACCGGGGCTTCACGCGGGAGGGGCGGACGGCACGTCTGTGGAGGGTCCTTCCAGGGTCACTCGCCCAGGAGGGGCTCTGCTCTCCCAGGACTCCTGAAAAGCATCCGATACACCGGACACCCGCCCCTGCACCTTGTTACTCATCTCTTCTAAAGGGATGCTGGCCTGGGAGCAGCTCCTGCCTTCCCTCCCTGTTCCTCTCCTGCCGGTGTCTCTCCATCCCACACGCCACACACTCAGCCGAGCTCACTCCAACCCAACAGTGCTGAGCTGAAAGGTGATATCAGGGTTTCCCCACTTGCATCTGAAGAGCAGTGCTTTCTTTGGGATGTTTATCCATTTGGCTTTAGAATCAAGGGATTGATTTATTTATTTTAGACATCGTCCTAGATTTTGGCTCATGGGAAAAAAACGCTCTTTCAAAGTGATTCTTATCTTCATTTTCTAAACAGCTGTCAGGCCATAGATAATAAGGGCCCACAGGTCGGAAATGCAGAGGCAACCAACAGTAGCTAGATCGGTCCCGGGGAGTACAGGTGGTCTCTAGGTTGTCTCCAGCTCTGCTACTGACCCAGTGCTCATCAAGCCATAGATGCAGACCGTGACGGAGGTGGGCTCACGTCAACAGGCCTAATCATTTCACCTACTTCTTTACTCATTGCCCCTCCAGTGTGGGTAATTTCTGGTGGGTGTCAACATCTGATACATGTGTCTTTACACTCTGTGCCCACTCCCACGTGTCGACACGCCTCTACCTCAGACTTCTTTCCCCCATCTTCCAGTCTTTTTCCCTTTCAGGTCCTTGACCAACCAGCCAGGCCATTCACAATTGCCCACGAGTTCATTTATTGTCTGATCTCAGGGAACTTCTCTTGCCACCCAAAAAGAATGATCAGGCCCAGTGCCCAAAGTACTGACCATCAGGAGGGTTTTCCCTGAACAATATGTTTTAAAGGCACCCCTGATTATTGTCACGCGTCCACATACCTAGCTGACTCAGCCATAAACTAAGCTCCCCTCCCAGTCACATAGAATCCCCCCCTCCGGCCATAGGCATGAACCGAGGAACAGGTGCTGTTGTGACTATGGTGGGTGACATTGGAGTTTGGACGGCCTCTCCGTGCAGTTCTCTTGTGCCCTCTGGGTCTTCTCGCGTTGGAGCCCACGCGTACTGCTTTCGTCTCACAAGAGATATTATACAGAAGGCGTCCTTTATTTCTCCTTGTAGTGTTCTTGCTTCTCCTCAGGGGTGACTGACAGCCCGGGCATCTAATCAGTGGCTATCCTTCCCTGTCCCTGGTGGCTCTCACTGCTGCGCCTGCTGATATACTATGCCCACCCTGACCTACTGCTTTAGGTACAGTGAGTTACAACCCTTTATTACATGCCAGTGCTGGAGAGCTGAGTGTGTTAAAAAGGAAACACATAATTTCAAGAATTACCGGCTGTCATCTGTACGAATGCATAATGATTAAAAAAAATCTTGTTGAATCCTTTGTCTTACTTATTTATACCTTCTCAAAGCTCACTTTCTTATGTCAGACTGTGGTTCTTCCACAGCAGAAGAAGATAATAAAATCTTAGCTTCCGCACTTAGAAAAAGACATGAAGTTTATTAAATAAAAATGAACTGTTACAAAAACAGATGCTCTCTAAAGAATAGAATTTTTGGTAACTTACCTTTTAACATAAATAAGGAATTCCCTCCTCAGTTCCATTTTTTAACATTTAATATGTAATTAATTAAAATCGTAGTACCTTCACCAGTAACACACTTTTCTTTCATTTTTCAGAAAAAAAATGTCTTTCTTATTCCCCAAAGGAACTTTGAAATGAATAGAAATGGGGCCAAGATGGAATCTCCCTAATTCACTCACTCTGCATTTGAAATTTCAGTAACTCTCAATAGTATATGTTTAAATGTTTCCATGTTCATTCCATTTTTAAAAAAGTGAACTGATTACCTTTGAGGATGGAGCAACAATCTATGAAAATGAAGTCTTCAGGTGCAGGTGGTATACTTAGCACCAAATGTAAACATTGAAGTTATTCTTTGATATTTGACTACCCCGAGTTTTGAGTTAATGACATCCTTGTTTACAACTCGAGCTGGTGCTTAGATTGGCCCTGTTCTCACCTACCTGGTTGCCAGTTTCTCACTTCATGGCATCCAACCGTCCCCAGCCCTCATTTCTCACACTTGCTCACCTCCGAAGCATCCTTGCACCTGTGGATGGGAGTGGAGGGAGGGTTTATGCTGGTCTCCTGGTCTGCCCCCTCCAACCCTGACCCTCCTCAGACTCTGCTCTCTTCCTGGTGCTGGCATCACTTCTCTTCTTCTCTTTCCTTTCCTCTTCTTGTTCTTCTCATTTTTTCCTTTCCTTCCCCTCTTTCATCTTTTCTTTTCCATTAAAAAAATCAGAATCATATACATGCACTGAGTCAGATAGCACAAATTCCTCCCCATTTTCCGTTCCCCAGAAACAACCACTTTCAACTCTTTCAGCTGATTCTTTCGGTATTGACTTTTGTTTCTCTAAAAAATGCTGATATTCATATTTCTCATTTTATTTTAGCTTTAGGCATAATTTATTGATTTTCTACTTTAGAAGAGGAGGATTGATTTATTTTTTCACACTCCTCCAGGCCGAGCCCACCACACACGTGATACCTTCAAGCTCTTGTTTTTACATTTGCTTAGGATTCACGTACATGTTTCCAGTTAAGCCCAAACTCTCCCCTAATTGTATCAATCTCTCGTTATCCTCAAACACATTAGGTAATTCATTAATTTCATCTTCAGTGAATCTCTGGAGACTTCTAAACCACTCAGTCCAGACTGGTGTCTTTCAGTTCAACCACAAAGCTCTGGTTTTTGAAACGCCCTTCATCACCATTTGGGGATCACCCTGCTTCTTCCTTGTTTTGGATCCCTAGCTACGTCTTTTGCTTCTGTACTCTAATCTTTACTTTATGGAGAACATCCTCCTGTTCCTGAGAAAAGGTAGTAGGTGGTACACTTTCAGAGAACTGTCTTATTTGAAAATATCTTTGTTCTACCCTCGTACTTGGCTGCCAAATTATAGGTTAGAAATATCAGTAGGTTAAAGTTGTGAAGGATTTGCTTCAGCTTACAACATTGTTGGTGAGAAGTTCGATGACATTTTGATTTTTTGATCCTTTGTATGATACCTGCTTTTTCTTTTCTTCTTGAAAAGTTATGGGAAATTTTCTTTGCCCTAGGGAATAATTTTACAGTGATGTGCCTTGGGGTGAATCTACCTTCATCATGGTGCTGGGCATTCATTGGGTCCTTTCCATTTGTAAACACGGGTCCATTTTTTGAGAAAAATTTTCTTGAATTATCTTGCTGATGATTTCTTCTCCTCCATTTTCTCTGTGTGTCTTTCTGGATCTTTTATTATTTGGATGTTCAATCTTGTAGCCTGTCGTCCAATTTACTTTTATCTCTCTATTTCCTTTTTCCCTCCCTCCCTCCCCTTCATCCTTCCTCCCTTCCTTCCTCCTTCCCCTGCTTCCTTCCTTCCTTCCTTCCTTCCTTCCTTCCTTCTCCACCTTTTGGGAGGTCTACTAAATTTTTTTACTCTATTAGAACAAGTTTGGCTGCTGAAGTAAGACACAGTAGCAGACCCAAGTTGGGTCTCTCGCATATAACAGCCCAGCATAACTGGTCCATGGCTGTTGTCATGCCCTGAGGTGTCAGGTACCCAGGTTCCTTCTACCCATAGCTCTACTGTCTCTAAGCATTGCTCTCTTTCACAAGATCCAAAATGTTCCAGCACTGTGTCCACATTCTAGCCCTCGTAGAGGATGAAATGGGGAATGGCGGAGACACAACCAAGATGCTTTCTTTGTACATCATTTCTGTTTACATACTCTTGGCCAGAGCTTAGTTACCCAGCCACATGGACTATAAGGGGCTGGAAAGTGTGGTTTTTAATGCTCCCACATAAGAACCGTGGCTTCTAGTTCTGCAGAAGAAGGGAGAATGGATATTAAGTGGCAGTTAAGAGTCTCTGTCCCGATTCTCACTTTTGATAACCCACATATCCAAGTACCTGCTTTTTGCCTTCACACAGAAAACATTTGCACCTTCCAAAGAAAGAGAACCCTCAACTCCAATCCACTTACTGCATCCAGCCCTCCCACTCAATGCCCTTTATAACCAGGATATATACGCAGAATAACCTTAGGGACGACTCCCATTGGACAAAGGAAGGATGAAGAAACCCACAGAAATGACTGACCCATTGTTATGCTCAAATCCTGCGGGAGACAAGTGTTATTTAGCCCCTGGCCACAGCTGGTTCTGCTCTCTGGGAGAAACCAACTCCCTCGGCCACTGGGCTGTCTGGGCAGTTCAGCCTTGCCTGTTATCCTCCATGGTCACGTGTAAAGTGGACACTGCAGACTGTGTCCTTCTACAGGACCAATGGCTTTGTGGCCCAGTTTCCACAGGTTT
This sequence comes from Physeter macrocephalus, assembly GCF_002837175.3. Classification (NCBI taxonomy): domain Eukaryota; kingdom Metazoa; phylum Chordata; class Mammalia; order Artiodactyla; family Physeteridae; genus Physeter; species Physeter macrocephalus. The sequence continues at coordinate 5,007,666 of NC_041223.1, read as the reverse complement.
GGAGAATCAAGGATTTTGAACTGGTTGATTGGTCACAGTTGGGGGTCTTCCGCAATGTGATTCACTCAGAAACTTACAGGTCCTTCCGTCTATTTCCTCTGTCTAGTTCCATGGGTAAGACAATAGCCAGGGATCGCATCTGGACAGTTATCAGCTCAAGATCTCTGTTTATCCCCTCCCCACTCCTTCTTCCTTGAGGGCATCTGAAAAAAAAAAACGTTTTGGTTGGAAGGCAGCACCCTTGTTCCAATTTTGCCTGCTGGGCTGGCTCCCCTGCTCTACCGGGGAACCCTTAAGGAAAGGTCACTGAATCAGGATTGGGGTCACAGTCTTCTCTCCCACCAAGACAAGACTGTTACCTATTACCACTGCTTCATCTGGGTCACAGAAGCATTTGGCATTTTCAACTCTGCAAAGCTGCCAATGACCTGACTCTTAGCAAGTTGAGATTGCAGGCTGCAGAGAGGGCTGTGTGCCCTTCAGTCCCTGGTTCTTTTTCTCTGTCATGTAAAGCTTTGCTGAAAGTGGCAATGAGCGACAATGTGTCTCGGTGGATCGCAACGTAGTGAGGCCAGGTTCACGCTCCGGTGACAGAGAGGCGCTGGGACGTGGTCAGTGGGTGCCGGGAGGGAAGTGTCGTCCTGCTGCAGCTCCGGAAGTTCTACTGCGGGGGTGAGGGCAAGAAGAAGCCAGTAGGCTTATTTCGAAACTGTCTCATATAGTATTTTTATTTACATACAGTATTTTTATTTAGATGCAGTGCTGATGGGAGGGGATTTGGGAGAGTAGCTGGAGATTCAGGGGGGTTTCAGCTCACCTGATGGCACCGTTGACGCTTCTTCACTGGACTCCAATGAGGAAACTCCACAAACAGGCAGGTGGATCTGAAGCCTCTTACTTTTGCCCAGCATCAGTTAGCTTCTCTCAGGCTCAGGCCAAGAGAGACTGGGGGCAGATCTGCTTTTGTCCTTGCGGGTGAGCGAAGCTTAGCAGAAAAATCAGCTTCTTTCCATATCTATGAATCTCCTCCCATTGCTATGTCTTTCGTAACTGGAGCAAGGCAGCGTGGGTCCGGCTGATTCACGATTTTATGGCGAATGAACTAGAACAGACATGGCCTTGCTGGCAGGAATCCAAAGCTCATATCCTTTCCTCAGACCTCTGACTTGAGTAATGAAAATTCTGCTGCTCAATTCAATTGGGATCCAGGTAAACAAGAGAGAGAAAGGTGAATAGCAAAAGGTAAATCATGAAGCAAATGTCAAGTAGAGGGCAAGGTGGAAGGCAGGCCTGGGATGGGGATAATCTTTGGTTTGCAATCAGTATTTCTTGCTACCTTTCTGAAGGGATCAAATTAACCGTGGCGAATGGAGGTGGCTGCATGGCAGGGATCTGCAGAATCAAGGCAGGACAAGCTCCCATAAGCGCCTGCTAACAAAGGGGCTGTGTCCCCTGGCTGTGGACTTGCCCGTGTGTGTCCTCTGGTCCCCATGACCTGCAAGTCCCGGCCGTCGCGCTGAGGACCACCATAGCTCAGTTCTGCCAGGGATCAGGTCTCGGCACGGATAACCACAGCCTCTGGAGATGTGAGGACACAGCGATTTTGTTTGCTTACTTCCGGCTTCAACCCCGGCCGATGGGCTTTAGACCGGATCTGGCCGAGTCTTTATTCTTGTGCAGACCGACTTTCCTCTCAAAACAGTAAGGTCTCCCAACCCCAGAAGCTCTCTCCTCTGCTCTGGTGGAAAGCCTGTCTGCCAGGAAGGCCCACACGTTTGTGTGCAAAGGTAGAAATCCACTGCCAGTAGCAGGTCGCGGCAGACATACAGGTTCCGTGACCCTGAGCCGGATTCTCGCGCCATTTCCCTGTTTACTCCTGGCCTCAGGAGTGACATATTTTAGGGACCCTAAACAGAAACACTGGTTATGCTGTGGATTTAAAACAAAGCAGAGAGCCGGCTTAGCCAGGGTCCTCCAAATGCTCCAAGGCAGGAGGGCAGGGACCCCCGCTGTCTGCCAGCTTCATTCTACAATGTCTGCATCCTGGTCCCCTGGAACTGGCAGTCTGGTTGGAGTTGATGACATGGCACATAAAATCACAAAACCGAAAGCTGATGCAAGGCTTTGCCAGGCTGTGTGTCCAGTGGAAAAGATAAACAGGAGCACGGCCGCAGGAGGCGATCGGCGTGCAGAAGGCAAGCTCCAGGGCCCGGGTGCTGGGGTTTGATCCCACTCGGTGACTTATTAGCGGTGACCGGGGCAGGTTAACTGTCCTCTTTGTGCCTCAGTTTCCTCTACCGTGGATGGAGGTGATTAGCAATATCGACAAAGAGGATTAAATTAGTTCTACGTACAAAGCACTTGGAGAAGCATCTCGCTCACAGTAGGTGCCCCGGCTTCACTGGGCAAGCTGATCGTTCCCTTTTTCTCATCAACAGGGCTTGTAGGAATTCATGGGAATGAACAGCCCCGTCTGGTTGGGCTCAACAGGGAAGCCTTCCCAGACGAGGAAGGATGTGAGTGGAGCCTTGGGAGACGGTACACTTCTGGTGGGGAAAACAAGGGAAGGTGTTCCTGGTGGGGAACACTGCAAGAACAAAGGCCAGGAGGCCTGTGTGGGGGTGGGGTGGTAGGACCCGCTACTACTGGCTGATCCACTCCTGATGGCCCGTTCTTTTCAGGTGAGAACCTGGTCTGGATGGATCCTGAGGATGAGTCACAAAAGCCGGTGGCAGCGTATCATCAAATCCCACTGACTCCTGGGAAAGTGAGCTGGGTTCATCTGTCGGAGAGAAGTAGCCGGCGCTGGCTGGAGCCCATGGTTTATTCTGGAGAGAAGTGAGAAACGTTGAGAGCAAGACTGAAGCACCAGATGGTTGGTGGAAGGGAAGGAGGATATTATCCAAGTGCCATCTTGGGGATAGAAGGAGAGCTCAATACCAATTGGACTCAAATCAACTTTGGGATATTCTGAGGGCATCATGGAAAGACTTGAGGCTCAATGGTCTTTCTCACCAAGATGTTTCCTCTGTCATCCCTTGCTCCTTGAAGCTTGCTCCTCTTGCTGAGCCATCCTAGGGCCCCATATCAATCCCAAGGTATCCTGAGACCCTCGCGCTGGATTGAGACACCTCCTCTTTCTCCCTTTGTAGAAGCCTTCCCCCTGCAGAGAGACGAATGTTTCCGCTTATATGTATGGCCTCCACACAACACGTACAGCCCTCATGCTTTCTGGGCTCCTCCACCAGACGGAGACCTTTTCAATGACAAGAAGAAAGCTGGAACCCCCAGAATGTAGAGTTCGCCTGGCTTCCTGGGGGACCGTCGCCAGGAGTGGCCTTGGATTGAACGCTGGAGAATAACAGATCTTGAAAATTAGATCCCAGGATCTAATTTTCAGCTGAAATTACTTAGAGTACCAAATCCAACGTGGAATTACCCTGTGGTGGTTGCTTGAGCCCTTGGTTGGTCACAGATATCTGGGAGCCCCAGAAGGTTCCTGTGAATTCCAGAGAGAAGACAGATGCCTTATTGAGCATCCTTGGAGACATTTGGATCTTTGGAAGGTGAGACTCAGGCCTGATGAAAATTCTCCCTGTGACAGCAGACACAGACATTCTGGAGCAGACCATGCAGCGTTTAGGTCCAGACACGAGCATCATTCACGTGCTCTGATCGCCTCTGTAGGTGACAGTTTTCTGCTGACGTAGTGCTCCTCAGGTAGATGAATTTATTCTGGTTGAAACGTGGTTCTTCACAAACTTCAATGCAGGAAGTTAAAGATTGACCAGGTCGATTCAAACCAGGTTTGAGTTGGCTTAAACAAGCAGACTGGACTCCTTGCTCGAGGGCTCAGAACCCCGAGAGCCCTTGTACACACAGTGGAGTGAAGACATGAGGCATTTCTGTCCCCTGAACCTCAGGAGTCAGTTGTTTAAGGCATATCCAAGCTTTCGTCAGTCCTGCTTTTTCTTGGGATTAAAAATAAATTAGATAGTGGATTTTGAGTATATGGTCTCCAATGCCCTGACTAATTTATCTTGAAGGGAGAGAAACTATCCAATAGGAATGGAAATTGACAAAAAGCCTGCATTGAATTCATCAGTTAATCAACAGGGATATATTGGCAAAGCGATTAACTCTACTAGAAGATCATGGCTCTGGCCAATTCTATTTGCAATCCAAGTGAGGGTGGTAGGAAAAGTGTGTTCTCCGGTTTGGCCTAAAAGTTATACTCATTTCATAGACTTGTGCACAAGGAAGGTGTCTGGGGAGGGGGGAGTTTGCGTGACTCATTTATTCCTTGAAAAATTGAGCATGTCTTATGTCCAAGACACAGGTTTTGGCATTTTGGAATACACATGCTCCAGACAGACACACACAGATACACACACATAGACACACACACACACACACACACACACACATACACACACACACAC
>NC_041223.1:4999549-5002998 GCF_002837175.3 Physeter macrocephalus | reverse complement strand
ACTCTGCCCTTAAGAAGTTTTACATAGAGGCTTCCTTGATCTTTTGAAGGAATATATAACATCAATTTAAAACAATCTAGTTTTGGGCAAGAAAGCAATCTGTCTTTGGCAAAGACAAGAAGAAAAAGGGTACTAAGCCCATCTATTAACATCTATCCAGGCTTGTGTTTGGTACTCATTCAAGTTAATAACCATCACTCCTCTCCAAACCCCGCCCCATGATCCTATTGGACTATATAATAGACCTCAATAACTCTAAATGAGCTATTATATTTGGCCATATAATTATATATTTAGGACACATGTATGGTTAAAAAAAGAAATCCACTGAAACAAATTGCAGAGCAATTTCAGTGACTGATTATATTTAAGCTGTAGTGTGTCAGCTGTTCTCATTTTTTTTTCAGAGTTCCCAAATCCGCTAGACAATATTCCAGAGCTATCAAGTGTCTGTCTTTATTTTGGAATCAAAGTCATTTTGGAAATGTGAAAAGCCTGCTTCCCTGATCTTTTCTTTTTGAGACTCATAAAATATAAAAAATGGCACCTCACTTATTTTTCTTGTTCAAGTCTTTTATCTGCATGTCCTAGTCAAACAGTAAGAAGAATAAAAATAAAAGCAGTTGTCATTTACTGAGCACTTACTTTTTGCCAGGTACTGTGGTGTGTATTTCATATCACCTCATCTTAATCTTCACAACAAACTTATGAGCCATGAGTTGTGTGAAGCCCCCGAAGTATTAAATATCTTGTTTAAGGACATGTGGCTCATAAATAGTGAAGTCATGGTGAAAGCAGCGCTGGTTAGTCCATTCTTATTACTTTGAGCAATAATGACAGCTAATGTATTTTCATTTTGTAAAGTATTTTCGCGTATTCACAACAACGGTGAGGTGTTATTCCCATTTTACAGATTTGCCCAGACACAGCTCAAGTCCCAGAAGGGCTGCGAGGGGCCACACACCGGGTAGAGCAAAGCCAGCATGAGAACTGGGTCGTCTGACTCCGAATCTGGTGCCACTCACAATGCTACACCGAAGAAACAAAATAACTGAACAAAACAAGACAAACACACACACACTATACCATTTAGGCATCAGGAGAGTCTTTTGCCCTCACGTATCAGCCAGGCTAGAAAGGCAATCTCTGCGAACATCGGCACCGTGGAGGCGGGCTCCACGGTGTACGGGCTCCACCTGTACACCCGGGAGGGGAGGCTGAGGGGACCCTGATGCAGCGGTCCAGCCGCAGCACCACAGGGCATCTGGGGAGCTGGGCCAAGTGCAGGAGCTGGAGCTCACCCTGATTCTTCTCACAGGCCGGGGCATGATGGGGGGAGGAACCGGGCAAGGCCAGAAATGCGGAAGAGCGCGGGGGAAGGGCTGGAGGCCAGGCGGGGTGCGGTCATGGTGAGAGCGGACGTTGTGCTCATCGTGTGCGCTGGAAGAACACTGAAGAGGTCCTTTTAATCTTCAGAATGAGCTCAGGGGTATACAGGGTGCATATACAGCCTCTATTCATTCACTTAATACATGATTAGATGTCAGAGCTGCTGGAGCTACATTTTAGGAAATGACTATTCATAATGGAAGTCCTGGCAAGGTTTCCTTCTAATCAGCAAAAAGGGGTGGAGGGCTCAGCTGCAGCACCCACGCAAAAGGCTCTTAATTTACGAGTGATGTTACATTATGCAGGCTGCCAGATAGTCAGATACGGGAAGTGATGCAGTAAGTCATCGGGGATGTGTTAGTTCTTCTCTTTTCATTTGACAACCACAGGAAGTGGCCAATCGCCAAGCCATCTGAGGAGAAAGCATCTGAGTGCTCTGCTGCGTGCACGGTTTCTTGAAGAACGCCGAAGGCCTAACAGGAAAGACGGCTGGGCATGTGGGTGGGAAGGCCGCGTGGAACACAGAGGACCCGTGTGATCATCCGTGTGTATTGGGGGTCAGCCCTAAACAAGCCTCCGAAGGGCTCCTGGGACTTTTCCAGGTTGGGCCGACCTCACTCAGATTTGTCATACGCCTTATAAAAATAGTTTGGGGTATTTAGGGCTGGGCGGCAAATGGTGCGTGAGGAACTTACACATATCTAATTCCTTTCTTTGTTGATTTCTAGAGAGAGCAATTCAATACCATGAGATTTCCAGTGTGTCATCTTGCATGAAGGCAGATTGGGGCAGGACGTTGTATCCAGGGCTGACTGTTGGGTGCAGAGGGTCGGCTGCTTCTCTCCTTTCTGAAGTCCAGACTGAGACCTGAACTGTGGGGAAACTACCAGAACTCTCGGGTGATAACCCAAGCCAAAGAGCCTGGGGAGAACAGTGGGGTATGCATGTCTTTCATAAAAGCAGTTCCAAAGATGCTGTCATATTTTGCTGATAAGACTCCTGAAGATGGTATCAGGTAACTAAAGCCACAGACAGTGGGTCCCTTGAATATGTACTGAGCAGACGTTTACAGGAGCGTTTGCCGGAAGAGTTCCTTCCCTTTCTACCCAAGTGCTGTGGATTTGCCCTCCCAGTTAGATCTTTGGCTTTTGATACCTTCCTTTCCCAGCATGGCCACCATTGCTCTTTGACTTCCTTGAAATAAATATGTTTATGCTCATCAAAAAAGTTTTTTTTTTAAATTAAGATAAAAATACTTTGATAGAATGGTTCCCAAACTTTCTTGCACACGGGAATTATTTGGGGATCTTTATAACATTCCGATGCTTGGCTCCCACCCCCAGACATTCTGATTTAATTTGTGTGGGTGTTGACCTGAGAATCAGGATTATTAGACGCTCCCCAAGTGACTGTGATGGACACCAAAGTCTGGGAACCACTGCTCTTGTCTTTTTACTCTTCATGACATTCCTCGGCATATCTGCTTAAAAATTCCTTAGCAAATTTTCAGTATTTTCATAGATCCTTTTCTCCAACTTGATATTCCTGCATTATCTAGAGCTTATTAGCATAGTGTAGTAGTCCCATGGGACAGATTATGTCGCTGCAACGAACAATAACATCTAACATCTACAACACAGGTTTATTCCTCACTCAGGCTGCATGTCCAGTGTGGGTCAGCAGGGGGCACTGCTTGAGGTAGACCTTTGGGGACCCAGTTGACAAGAGGCTTCCTTTTGGCCTGTGCTTCGCCGTCACCTCAATTAGAGGAAGAGAACTTGGCGAAATGCACACTGGTTCTTAAATCTTCAGCTGGGGAGTGACCCTTCATTGGTATTCTCATTTCAATGGCCTAAGAAAATCATATGGCTTTGCCTCCTGTCAAAAGGGGCATGGGGGGCTTCCCTGGTGGCGCAGTGGTTGCGCGTCCGCCTGCCGATGCAGGGGAACCGGGTTCGCGCCCCGGTCTGGGAGGATCCCACGTGCCCCGGAGCGGCTGGGCCCGTGGGCCGTGGCCGCTGAGCCTGCGCGTCCGGAGCCTGTGCTCCGCAACGGGAGAG
>NC_041223.1:4982030-4999425 GCF_002837175.3 Physeter macrocephalus | reverse complement strand
AAAAAAAAAAAAAAAAAAAAAAAAAAAAAAAAAAAAAAAGGGGCATGGAAGCATAACCTTACCATGTTACTGGAAGAAGGAAATCCAGAAATATTTGGAGAATAGCAACAACTAGTATTACACATGGAGTGCTGATTTTACATTCAAAATTCTTTTAGTTTGGCTAATTCCTTTGAGCCTTTTTTTTTTTTTTCCCTTACAATTTTGAGAATTTAAGAGATTAAATTTGCTGCTTCAAAATGGAAATACTTCCTTGGTCTAGACCCAGGAGGGAGGGTACTCCGATTTTCTCAGCTCCTTCTGTGGCTGTTTTCTTGATTTTATTACTCTGTTAGTCACAGGAGTGTTCCCCCGCCCCAAATAACAGCGAATCCTAGCGGCAGGTCTGAAACAGCTTGTGACTGTTTTGTCTCATATATCAGAAGTCTGGGTGCCAGCAGTACCCGGCTGGCTCTGAGCCATTCAGGACTTAGCTTCCTTCTGGACTTCTGCTCCGCCGTCCTTAGTATTTATGCCTTTGGTTTCATGCCTGCTGACCCACCATCATAAGATGGTGGCTGCCCCTTCAGACACCTGGTCCAAGATAAACGCAGAGAAAAGACAGGGAGAAAGGAATCAGAAGGTCCCAATGGTTTCTCTTTGCAGGCTTTGCCTTTTTATTTGGGAAGGGACCCCTCTCTGGGGTCCCTTGCGTGTCTATCTTATTGGCCAGAGCTGGGGCCCAGGGCCACCTGGAGCTGCAAAAGAGCCTGTGTCGTAGAGAAAGGCAAGGAAATGGAGCTGGGTGAATGGCTTTTGTGGAGTCAATCCGCGGTTTAAACCACCAGGGGTGAGCTAAATTTGTGCTGGAAACTCCAAGTCTAGCCCTTGGGCTGTCACCTTTGAGAAGTCCATAAAAAGCCCGAGTTAATTTCTGATAACTTTGTGACCTCAGAAATGGAGTCCAGATTCTAAACTATAAAAACAGTTAAAATACCTTCTGTCACAATGTGAGCCTCTGTAGGGTATCCTGGGTGGCTCTTTACAACTGACCCCCACCTAGATTTTTGAGTCAGGTCACGGTGAGCTACTCAGAGTTAATATTGAATATCAAAAATGGAAAATGTCTCTACCAAAACAATACATCTGGTGCTATTATAGCTCAGAGACTTTGAATGCCAGAGCTTTAGAACACTGAGTCTGGGTGGAAACTGGGAGGCAGAGCAGTTAAAGTTGAGCATCCCCTGCTGAAATGAAGTGGAGAATTAAGACAATTACCTTATAATTCAGGCAAGAAGAGGAAGTGCTTTTCTTTCTGAGAGTGACCTTCTAGAATCCTATACCATAGCTTTCCCCAGGCCACCAAAGAGCCACAGGACTATTGTCATCTTTTCCCTGACTATTGAGTTTTTTCATCTTGGAGGAAAGTGGTTCTCAGGACTTAATGGCATTAAGATGTGGCCTGGGCTTTTGGCTTGTAGATCTTCAGTGAAAGCCGATGGCCACAATGGTATTAAAAACTAAAGACTGCAGTAAAGCTTTTAATTGAAAACAATTGGACCCTGCTGGATGGTAATTACCTTGGCTGCTTGCAAATAATATCCTGCCCCTGACACCATGAAAGGAAAGCTGAAACCCAGTGAACAGGATCTGCTTGATCTGCCTCTAATAAGGATGGAGCTCCCCAAACTACTTTCTCCAGGGATCCTCCAGTAAAAAGAGTTAGAAATGAAGAGGAGACTTTGCCACAGCAAGAATTGTAAACATAAAGCATTCGTTTCTAAAACAACCTAATGGATCCACGTTTACTTGGAGAAGATTGAAATTCCAGCCACATTCGGGAGAAAAAAATAAAGATGCTTTACACGCTTCTTTCTTTTCTCAGTTAACGGTAGACCCTAACGAGGAAGCGGTCTCATCTGGATGATTACCTTTAAGATGTTTGCACATGAGCTGCTACCTCGCCTGAGAAGCTGCGGGCGTTGGGAGGCCTAGGCTGAATGGGAATGCCATCTTTGCTCTTACAGCTTTACCCTCTCAAAGCTAACATTGGCTCAGATAACATGTAAATCCGGAATATAAATATTCAGGAGGCAGTGACGTAATAATGCTCTGCCGGACTCAGCCATGGGGGTTAGATGCACGAGCAAATTTTGGCCACAGGCTCCTTTCTAAATCTAGATAACAGGTGATCTTAAAAGTGTGACTTGGGGGAAGTGGGGTGGGAAAGGGTCTTAGGAGGCCATGGCTTCAGTGGTTCCCCCAGAAACCACAACCTAAGGTTCTGCTCAGTCGCCCTTGTTGGGAGCTGTGCGATTCATATTCTTTAATGGGCTCCAGGTTGTCCTGTTGAAAAGCCCTGATCGAGCCCCTTCTGTAGCGTAGCCAGCGTCAGGATCTGCGTTCCTGGTGGTCGTTCCTGCATACCTGCACGTCCCCTTAGCGTGCAGTGCTTAGCTTCACACAGACTTCAGGCCAGTTAGGTTGGAATCACTCCGTCGTGGTGGTGACCCTTAGGGCTGGCCACAAACACTGTTCCCTCTAACTTAGGGCGCCAGTAGGATCAGATCTCTGCTCCCTTTGAAATCAGGCGTGGCCACGTGACTTGCTCCAGCCGAGGACATGCAAGGGGAAGTGAGGTTTGTCACTTCAGTGACTCTCCTGTCCTCTTTCTTCTTGCCTCTGCAACTGGCTGGGCTCCAGCCCCATCAGCCTGGTTCCCTGAGTGGGCGGGGACCCCAGCTGACCTGTGTGGGCTGAGCATAATCTCGAGGGCCTGTCCTGCCAAAATCGATGCTTAGCAGAGCTGGGGGGGGCTCCTGAAGGGGATACTGACTTCCCGGTGAGGCCCTCCTGGGGTGACGATGGAGCAAAATGAAAGAGGTGAGTGCAGATTATTAAACCGCTAAAGACACTGGGGCGAGGTCTGAGCGCCTGCTGCCACCTCCGCAAAGCTCCCCTCAGGTGTTCAGTTTGGGACCCTGAACCTGGAGGGACTTCTCACTTCCACCTGTAGACTTTCCTCACCCCCAGTCACTGGAGTCACTTTTCTGGGCAGCAGGGGACAGTGTGAACGCTTTAGGCAGGTGTGAAAACAAAGCCCACACAAAACCAGTGAGATGCTGTGGCTGTATTCACAGGGAAAAGTTATGTAATCATGGTAAAACATAAAACATCTATTTTAGCTTCAAATATATTGTAATAGTTTATGCAGCAAAAATGAAACATAAAAAAACAAACAAAAGAGGGAGAATGCGTGTGAAAGATTTCTTAAAAAAAAAAAATCTCTCCACTTTACTATGGCAACTCTGGCTTTGCCTATTTCCCTCTTAGAATATTCTCAGCTGTCTTCAGCAGTTGGGCTGTGTACCACTCCACTGGATGGACCTTCATTTTGCTACTCATTATGCTTAACCAGGGCACAATGCCTTAGATTCCCCTGGTGTGATTTTTTTTCTTCGTTTTCAGAGCAGTTAGCTGCTGTTCAGTTCTGGAATGTTCTCCGTTCCAGAGCAACCAGGATATTTTCTCTCTCGGATGCTCTGTTGCCTGCAGTGGTCCTGGCGCATGATGCCATTCCCTCCCAAGAGGCTGGAGTGTAGAGGGGCCCTAGGAGTCATCAAGCTCTTTCTTCCCCGTAGGGAAAGATTCTCTTCTGTCCATTTGGTAGACGTCTGGTCTTGGCTCTCTTCAGGGATAGGCGTTTTCTGGGGCCTGAGATAACCTATTCCTGTACGGGGACCCAATTTTTAGGAAATCCTTCCTTACTTTGAAAACCATTTCTCCCAGTAGCTCCCACTGTCCTGGCTGTGAGTTCTTGGGGAATGAGTCTCAGCCCTCTTTATGTGACACCTGTTTAAGTATTTGAGGATACTGACCTTTTTCCTCTGTGAGTTATTTTCTTCAGGCTACACGTAACCATTTTTTTTTCATCCATTCTTCATGCAATAGAGCATCTAGCCTTACAAATAATTCATTCACTTTTAGACTTGGTCATGGCCCTTTTAAAGCTATAGCCTTCAGAACTTGAGCCCACATCATTTAGAGTCTCATCAATGTCAAGTCGTGACCTTGAAATGGTTGTTCAGAGCTCCTAATACAGATTAAAATGATTTTCAAACTTTGGGGTCATATTTCCTTTCCTTTTTTTCATTTCATTTCTTCTCACATCTTTATTTTCTCCCTGTTTCCTTCCCTTCCTCTTCCCTCTTCTTCTGTTCCCATGTTTTGGCCACACGAGCTGGTTTTGGGGTCTGGGGTATGTCCCTGTAGCTGCTGAAGGGATGTCCTGACCAGATGCCAGGGGTAGGGGATCAGGCTCCATTGGGAATCTCCAACTGCAGAAATTCTGGAGGCAAAGAAAGCACAGGGTCACCAGCAGATATATCTGTAGGGAAACAATGCTTTCCTCACATGTGCTAAAGCAGGGACAAGGAAGAGTAAGAGGGTCCCGTGAAAGACTGCAACTATGGGAGCCTAGGAGCGCGGACCACTTACCGAGATTGAAGACATGGTCTTTCTGCAGCCTTAAGCGGTGTCCTCTTTGGGACCAAAAGGAACTCATGCTTTGAATACAATTTTTGAATCATTGCCTTAGTCTTATTCAGCACTAAAAATGTCAATTTTGGTGACAGTGCCAGAATATGTGAATAAAGGACTATAAATATACTCCCGATATTGGATTTTGTTTGAGAGAGATGTAATGGGAAAGCAAGTTAGCTTCAAACATCCCATAATTTTTCATGGGCAGTTAAGATAACTACTTGCTATTGGTATTATGCTCTATGATTGTACAGTGTAATTGCTTCTTGCAGTTCCATAGTATCTGTTCTGTAGCATTCTATTTTATAGGTATTTTTAAGGTGTATTTTTTATTGATTTGGCCTATACACAGCAATAAGCTGCTCCTGGGCTCGATTAGATACTAGAGTGAAGCTGAAACATTTAGTGCATTGATTCTTCATCTATGAAGCTGTTTATTTGCAGTTCTGCATGTATTTATTACCATGGTGTGAGTAATGTTAACATTAAAAAGAATATTGGGGTTTGTGTGTATTCCTAGTGACAAATTAAAAATTCCCCGGTTCACTCTTTCAGGATACTGCCCAGATAATCTAGGTCAGTGGTAGAAAACATAAAGCTATGCCCAGTGGATCACCTTCTAGGCAGGGACTGTGTGTGTTTATATCCTTATCAGGCCTAGAACAGTGCTTGATTAATGTTGGTTGATTGAGTGATTCCAAGGGGGATTATTGTTGAAAATTCCAGAAACTAACACAGCCAAATGATGGATTTCCTCCCAGTTTATTTTCCTTGAGCAAAGGATGGGACGACTCTGGTTGCCCCTCTGAGAAAAAGCATGGCGTAGTATAAGACGTGATTATGGGCTTCCTCACTCGTTCCTTGAAAGGGAGTTCTTGTAGTTCTTTTTTTTTTTTTTGCCTTCTTTAGTGTTTTATTGATGATATTCTCATGGATGCTACCATTTATATATGTAAATACTGTCTGTCTTTGAACATTATTTTATTTTAACGAATCACTATTCCTTTTTTTCCCTCCATTTTGCTTCCATTGGGGACCACTGGTAGTATGTAGGTTAGCAGACAGAAGCTAATTTTGGTGATGAATGGCAAGGGGTAGCCTTTAGGATGGAATGGAGGCTTGTTCTTGGAAATGGCATTAAACTTCAGAGCAACTGGGGATTACATTTGTGCATTGATTCTTAAGTTTTTGAAATGTTCTCGTTTCCTTTTTCCACATTTTGACTGGGTGAGTAAAAATCAGAGTGAAGAGGGAAAGGTGGTTTGTGATTAAAGACAGGAAAGATGGATCGAGGCCTGGTGTGGGAGAGTAGATCTAGCCTCTCTGGGTCTCTGCAGGCTTGCAGACGGATGTATGCCTGTAAATGGCCGGAGGAGCCTGATTTAGTTGATCACTGTTAGAGGTAGTTGACTGAAGAAGCCAGGAAGCATTATTCACAGCTCTCTATCAAGTGAATAATTTACTCTCTTCCCTCTGATAGAATGAATCTGTAAAGCCTTTGGGACTCTTTGGATAAAGTGCTCTACAAACATGTCAGATGAGTTTTGGTTTTATTACAGAGGAGCCTGGTTAGGATGGAAAATGGCAGTTAAGTTAAACATAAGGATTTATTGCCTGAGGGAGCCTCTTGGAACGTAATTGCTTTAAGAAACAAATATGTGATAAAGGAGTTAAAATCATCTGCATGTTAGAAATTTTATTTGATACTGTTACATCTGAATTCAGGTGCAAGTCATGTTTTTTGGTAAATAATTAATATTGTGTCTGTAGCCTCGCAAAAATCCCATGTTGTCACTTGAATGCGGTGATAGTCACTCATGGTCTCCAGCTAAGCCTCTATTACTGGGCCTTACAGGTGAACACTGCAAACACCTGGCAGCAGTCGCTAAGTTCTACTGGAAACCGGGGAGGTGGTGGGGTGCGCGTGTGCCTGTGTGCGTGCAAGCACGTGTGTGTGTGATTGACTGCTACGGGGAGGGAGAAGGAAGGACTGTGGCAGAGAGCAAGTGGTTAGAGGAGAGAGAGAGCTGGGATTCTACAGAGGAATTTGGTCTCCAAGTTCTCCATTTCCTCCTTAAATAAGAGTATGCCTATCCTTAGAGGCCACGGTGAGTGACATGGAAATGTCGATCGTATCATTGAATGGGATGGGAATGGGATGTTGAACTAACAGAACATTTTGTACTCCTTGGAGAATGGCTCATCATGTTAATGTCATTGAAAATGGAAGTGGTCTTCAGTTGCAGGAAATGAGAAAAGTAATAATAGGAGATGTCTTTGAATGAGTTTAGCACTGTGGCCCGGCAGCGTAATTCCCCTCCTTCCCTCCCTCCCCCTTCTTTCTTTCTTCCTTCCTTCCTTCCTTCCTCTCCCTCTCTCTCTCTCTTTCTTTCTTTCTTTTCCCTAACAATGGATTAGTTAATGTAATCAATCAGATTATATTCTTACAGGACACCAGATCAGAAGCCATAACTAAGTGTCACTCTGGGCAAGTGAAGGAAACATCCTGACCCATAGACCAGGGCACTTAGGTACTTAAATAGGCTAGAGAACTTTATCTTCTAGCTTTCTTCTTCTCTCAGCTTATCTGTTATTAAAGCAGCTTTAGCTCTACTATTATACATTATATATTACATAATACATATAATTATATATTTATTATGTATTTTATATTATTTATTTACTTATAACTATATATGATTTTTATATATAACTTTATGTATGACATATATTATAATCTATTATTTATGTATTATTTATTATAACCATAAGACTGGGTATAAAATGTAACAGCAGCTTCGAACCATTCATCCTCCTGGCAGCTGACAGCTCTGATCCTTTGCCACCTCCCTAGGGTAATGGAACACTTAGACAAAATATAAACATGCCACTTTCTTTTGAAGCAATCATTATTATCAAGCAATTTATTTTATTTACTCATAATGCATGTAAAGTGGAACAGCACCAAAGTGATTAGTTATTTTTGGAAAATACCTTGACGGTGTCTTTCCCCCATAACCTCTCCACGTTGCTGTCTCACGGGACAGCCAGGCTCCGGGACCGTTGATCTGGTTTTGATGGCGAGGGTCACTCATACTGTTCCACAAGATAAAGGGTGGTGACATAAGGTTCAAATTCAGTTAGATTGACTGAGAATCACTGGGCAAATGGCCATCTGCCTGAGCTTCTGAATCCCAGACGGCTAACTTCAGAAATCCTTCAGGTGCTCAGTGGATGCCGGGGTGTAGGTGACTGCTCCAGGGTGAGGGTTTATCAGCTTTGCACCGTAGCTTTGCTTGAACACGGGGAAGAAAGCCTGTGGTTTGTTCTGACATGCTCACAAACAGTTTGCTGTTGAAGCAGGTTTCCCCTTATCCTTGATGATTTTTAGAAGAGAAAGGCTGTGAGTTTTTGCTGGGTAGTTGGTTTGAAACAGATCATTATTCTTTTCACTAAACACAGAGCAGGTCAGAATGGTTTCCTGAAACATCTGGTTTGGGCATTGGCCTCAGGCTCCAACATTCGTGCTCATAATAAAATGAGGCTTAATAACCACCTCTGCGGTTGCGCTAGAGGAAGGTTTTAGCAGAAAACCTTCGAGTAGTGTAGCAAAATGGTTGACTAATAAGTTGACGAACAAAAGACCGGCTCGAGTCCGCTCTTGTGCAGCTGATGGGATAAGGGGCTCATGGTTGTGGTGTCCTTGTGAACAAGGACTATTCATTTTTGCAAACCAGCACTTTGCACAGTAGTAGTATGCTGTGAGCAGGAGGAAACTGTTGTTCTGTGAATGAATAACTAAAAAGGTCAGAAGATGAAACAACAATAAGCAATATTCTCTGAGAGACTGACTGCTCATTTCCACGCTGAAATACAACATTAGCCATAGACCCAGTGTGCGAAACATACAAAGGCTTCCTTGCTGTTTTGTCACACTAAGGGTGTGGTGGGCAGAATTCAAAGACGAACACAATGACACACACCCTTGTATAATTCCCTACTCTTTTTTTTTTTTGCGGTACGCGGGCCTCTCACTGCTGTGGCCTCTCCCGTTGCGGAGCACAGGCTCCGGACGCGCAGGCCCAGCGGCCACGGCTCACGGGCCCAGCCGCTCCGCGGCATGTGGGATCTTCCCGGACCGGGGCACGAACCCGTGTCCCCCGCATCGGCAGGCGGGCTCTCAACCACTGCGCCACCAGGGAAGCCCCTAATTCCCTACTCTTGATGGAATTTAACTTTTCTAAAAAAAATAAATTTACTTATTTACTTATGGCTGCAATGGGTCTTCGTTGCTGTGCATGGCCTTTCTCTAGTTGCAGTGGGCGGGGGCTACTCTTCATTGCAGTACGTGGGCTTCTTATTGTGGTGGCTTCTCTTATTGCAGAGCACGGGCTCTAGGCACACGGCCTTCAGTAGTTGTGGCTTGCAGGCTCTAGAGTGCAAGCTCAGTAGTTGTGGTGCACAGGCTTAGTTGCTCTGCGGCATGTGGGATCTTCCTGGGGATAAGGGGCTCATGGTTGTGGTGTCCTTGTGAACAAGGACTATTCATTTTTGCAAACCAGCACTTTGCACAGTAGTAGTATGCTGTGAGCAGGAGGAAACTGTTGTTCTGTGAATGAATAACTAAAAAGGTCAGAAGATGAAACAACAATAAGCAATATTCTCTGAGAGACTGACTGCTCATTTCCACGCTGAAATACAACATTAGCCATAGACCCAGTGTGCGAAACATACAAAGGCTTCCTTGCTGTTTTGTCACACTAAGGGTGTGGTGGGCAGAATTCAAAGACGAACACAATGACACACACCCTTGTATAATTCCCTACTCTTTTTTTTTTTTGCGGTACGCGGGCCTCTCACTGCTGTGGCCTCTCCCGTTGCGGAGCACAGGCTCCGGACGCGCAGGCCCAGCGGCCACGGCTCATGGGCCCAGGCGCTCCGCGGCATGTGGGATCTTCCCGGACCGGGGCACGAACCCGTGTCCCCCGCATCGGCAGGCGGGCTCTCAACCACTGCGCCACCAGGGAAGCCCCTAATTCCCTACTCTTGATGGAATTTAACTTTTTTAAAAAAAATAAATTTACTTATTTACTTATGGCTGCAATGGGTCTTCGTTGCTGTGCATGGCCTTTCTCTAGTTGCAGTGGGCGGGGGCTACTCTTCATTGCAGTACGTGGGCTTCTTATTGTGGTGGCTTCTCTTATTGCAGAGCACGGGCTCTAGGCACACGGCCTTCAGTAGTTGTGGCTTGCAGGCTCTAGAGTGCAGGCTCAGTAGTTGTGGTGCACAGGCTTAGTTGCTCTGCGGCATGTGGGATCTTCCTGGACCAGGGCTCAAACCCGTGTCCCCTGCATTGGCAGGCGGATTCTTAACCATTGTACCACCAGGGAAGTCCCTAACTTGTTTTTAACCAAAAAAAAATGGCAAAGGTGAAGGGATTTTGCAGATGTAGTTAAGGTCCCTAATCAGTCTACTTTAAATTGATCAGAAGAGAGATTATTCTGTGTGGGCCTGACCTCATCAGGCGAGCCTTTTAAAAGAAATTCTAGAGGTCAGAGACAATCTCTCCTGCTGGGCCCGAAGAAGCAAGCTACCATGAGTTCTGTGGCTGCAGTGAAATGGATTCCACCAACAACCATGTGAACTTGGCAAAGAACCCAAGGTTCAGATGAGTCTCCAGCCCTGGCCAACACTTTGATTCCAGCCTTGTAAGATCCTGAGCAGAGACTGCAGCTAAGCTGTGCCTGGACTCCTGATCCACAGGAACAGTGAGATATTAATGTATGTTGTCTTAAGCCACTAAATTTGTTGTAATCTGTAATACAGCAATAGAAAACTAATACAAAGGGTGAGTGCACATATATATGTATTGTGCTATGTTGTATTTCAGTGCTGTATATCTAGGGTGTGATATGTTTATTATTACCTGCAATCAGTATTTCCTTTCATGTTAATTATAATCCTGTACGTAGGATCTTGAACCAAATGAAGATTTTGGGAAGAGATTTGCTTTCCTTTTCTTAGGTTATACAAACTCCCTGGCAACTTCATTGACCTCTTCAGACTTCAGTGGATAAATTAGCACATACAGCAGACTTAAAGGAGTTTAACAAAATTTCTATCACCTTTCTAAAACAACGTCATCTGCCCATAGAATGTTTATAATCCTTCATACATGTTATCTGTATTTTCAGTATTTTTCCAGCTGATGATAATGAGGATCATTCTTGTGCAAAGGGCACCTAGTCTTATTTGATGGCAAAATGGAATTTAAACAAATTGTTCTCTCTTGATTCTTGTGACGTTTGGGTAAATTTCTAATTTTAGACATTTTCAGGGTCTGTGTGTGAGAAGTGACCACAGCTCGATGGAAACAAGTGGTGACGGAGGTGTTAGGCGTGGGACTTGTGTGTCGATTGGCTCTTTCAACCCTCCCCCACTCTTTTAGAGAGACAAACTAGTTTTCACTAATTAGATGCATGGGTGTGAAATTTGGAAGGCGTTAGCGAAGCAGAGGTAATTTTCCTGCCTCCTTTTGGGTGTTTGGGTGTTTTTGTGTATAGTGCTCCAGTGTCCATGCCCAAGTCCTGGACTACAGGAGGCCACTGTGGTGGTGGCTGTGACATCAGCTATGGGAGAGTGTTCTTAAACTTGCTGCTCCAGTGGTGGCTTCAGAGGAAGTAGCTCCCCTTGGGGTAGTTCTATTATTGGAGTCATACAAGTTCAACCTGGAAAGGCTCTATCAGACCCTCTGGCAATATTTAGGCCCTAATTCCATGTACTAAAACCTTAACATATTAAAACACCTTGAGTGAGTTCCACTGAACTTTGATGCATATGCCTGGGTTTGCCTGAGTACTGAATATATTTTTTTAGTGTATGCATTTTTTTTTTGAACAATCTTGCCAGAGAATTATCTGTGTTTTAAGCCCTTGTGAAAGACCAGCTTTGGTTTTTTAAAATCCCTTTGTTTTGGGTATCTTCATTTTGTTCATTAATTTCAACTCTTACTTTCACTGTTTCTTCCCACCTACATTTAAAAAAGCTTTAGGGCTTCCCTTGTGGCACAGTGGTTGAGGGTCCGCCTGCCGAGGCAGGGGACACGGGTTCATGTCCCGGTCTGGGAAGATCCCACATGCTGCGGAGCGGCTGGGCCCGTGAGCCATGACCGCTGAGCCTGTGCTCCGCAATGGGAGAGGCCACAACAGTGAGAGGCCCGCGTACCGCAAAAAAAAAAAAAAAAAAACGCTTTATTCTGTTGTTCTTTATATAATTATTTAAGTTGTATATTTAGTTTATTAACTTTCAGCCTTTTAAAGAATTTTCCTCCTAAAATAAGCATTTAAGCCTATAAATTTCTCTTTAAGTAGTATATAGCTGCAACACATGAGTTTTGATAGGTAATATATTTATGATTGTTTAGTTCAGAGTATTTGTATTTTCAGTTATGGTTTCTTCTTTAAATTAAGGCTATTTAAAAGGTGTTTTTAACTTTACACATGTATAGAGGATTTAAAAAAATCTTTTTATTATTGATTTCTAAATTATTTGCACTGGGGCTAAAGAATGTGGTTTGTATATTAACAGTTTTTAGAGATGTGTTGAAGCTTAGTTTATGGCCCTGAATATGGTCAGTTTTTATAAATGTTCCATGTGTGCTTGAAACAAATTCTGCAATTTTAAGGAACAAGTCAGGATAGTTAATTGTGTTGTTCAAATGTTCTATATTCTTTTCTGATTAAAAAAAATTGCTTGGTCTATCAATTATTTAGCAAAGAATGTTAAAAATACTCCTCTATATCAGTTTCTTTTGAAGTCTTGCCATTTAAAAAATTTATGTTATATTAATGGGTGCATATAGGTTTAAGATTATTCTATCCTCCTGATGGAATTGATAATAAAATTGATAATTTTATTATGGTCTAGTGATCCCATTTATCTCTACTAATGTTTATTGCTTTACTATTTTTCCTATTATTAATGTCAACTCTCTTGTGGTTAGTATTTTTTATGTATATCTTTTAATTTTCAGCTTTTCTGAGTCTTTATGTCCTAGGTGTGTCTCCAGTGTAATATTTGTATATATATATAATTTTTAAAAAAGATCCTGTCTGACAATCTGTGCCTTTTAACTGATGAGTTTAATCCACTTACATTTATTGTGCTTATTGATATATTTTATTTATTTCTAATACCTTATTTTTGTGCTTTCTCTTTGTTCTACTTTTTCTTATACTTTTCTTTTTTCTTGCCTGCTTTTGGATTGACTGGGATTTTCCTCCTGTTTCTTCCTTATTATAATTTTTCCATCTGCTTGCTGGAAGTAGTGTATTATCTTATAATGGTTTCCCTAAAAAGTTAAAATATAAAGTTAACAAAATCCAAAGTCAATTAATATATTTACTTTCTAAAGAATATAAGAACCTTAGGATGACTTAGTTTTAATTATGCCCCTCCTAATTAATATACTATTGTTCTTAGTATTTTAGAATTTATATTCCTACTCAAAATGTGTGTTTTAGGCTTATCATTAATTTGGAAAAATTTTCAGCCATTATCTCTTCAAATATTTCTTCTTTACCCTTGCATTATCTCCTTCAGAAACTTCAATTAGATGTATGGTAGACTCTGTGATCATATCTCTCAATTCCTCATTAATGTTTCCTTTTCTCTCTTTATATCTCTGCGATTCATTCTGTGATATTTCTTCAAATATATATTCCAGTTAACTAATTCTCTCTTCAAAGACGTCTAATCTTCTGTTTTAACCTATCCTTTGCATTTCTAACTTCATTATGTTATTTTATTTTTAAGGTTTTCTAATTTTAGAAGATTTATTTGGTTCTTTTCCAAAGTTTAATTGTTTTAAGAGTCTTACATCATGAGTTTGATATCTTCTCTAATTTCTTCAAACATAGTAGACATGTGTACTTTATATATTCTATTTGGTAATTCTAAATTTTATTTCTTTGTGGGTTTGCTGTTTTGTGGGTTTGCTATTGATATCTATTGCTTCTGTTGATTCTTTTTCATGGTGGCTTGTATCCTTGAACGTATTCCCTGATTTTGCATTGTGAAATATATTAATTGGAAATTTATTCCTAAACATAATTCTTTGAGGTCTAGGCTTAAGGTTCTTGCCCTGTTCCCGTGGGCACAAGCACCTGGGATTATGGGAGCTACACAGGTAGTGTGATTCTGGACCCAAATGCAGTGAGAGCCAGAATGTGGTTAAGAATCCTCAGGGTGGAATTTACCCCCCTCCATTTAGCACCAGTGTTGAAGCAGGCTTTCCATACTGTCTCCTTGTAGGTGTTCTTTTCTGAGGGGCCTGGTGTTCATTATGTGGTAGTCTCAGTCTGATTTAATGCCTTACTAGATCCTAGACTTCCCCTTATTTTCCCTGCACAGCCCCCAGAGATGAACAGAGTGCTGTATCTTCCAGCCTTAGCCTTTGCTTACCAATGTCTGTTTAGGATTTGTCATTACTTTTGACATGTGATAGTTTAGTTTAAATTCCTACCAAGCTAGCTGTAAAAAAGATTTCAAAATGAATATTACATATATATATCAGTTTTAATAGTTCTGTATTTGGAGGCTTTTGATTATATGCTGTTACTTATCTTAATGAAAATGGAAGGTACTAGAGAGTTACTGGCTCACCTGATCCAGATACTTAGACTGTAAATTCCTGAGAGCATTTCTGTTGTAG
Organism: Physeter macrocephalus; assembly: GCF_002837175.3. Taxonomy (NCBI): domain Eukaryota; kingdom Metazoa; phylum Chordata; class Mammalia; order Artiodactyla; family Physeteridae; genus Physeter; species Physeter macrocephalus. The sequence continues at coordinate 4,985,192 of NC_041223.1, read as the reverse complement.
GTCCTCATGACAAAAATAAAAAGAAACTTGTGCAAGAGCATCTTGACAGGAGGACTCTATCCTCTTTCCTTATTAATTTGGTGTCCTCCGTTGCAAGTCTGCTTAGAGAAAATAAAAGTCATCATAACATAAAAATAGTCACTAATCAATGGAAGAATGACCAGTCCACATGGAAACTACCTTCCTTATTTTATCAAGGTTTTTATTACATCAGAGTTTGTTCTGCATACAAAACGTTTGCAAAATGAAATTGGGGGTCTTGCAATAGAGGCAGGATTATATAAAGTTGATGAAAGTGATGTTGGGGAGCTGTTCCAATCTTGTGATAGCCCTTGAAAAGTGAGCATCTGATAGAGCCATTTCGGCGAACAAGTGAAGAGTAGATAATTGACAAGGACAGCGACATGTACCTGTTTTAAAAGACTGTGAGGGACACATAGAAGCAGAGATGAAGGGATCTGACTTTTGCAAAATTGAGCCTCTTTGGATTGCACCAAGGAAGTTGAACATAACATGTAGGGTGTCATGTTGTGACATCTCCCCCCATCAATACTTGATATGTTGGTTGCTTAATAATAACCTGAAATGATTTGTTTTTATGGTTTTCAGTTTAAGATAAACCCCAGTCTACTGGTTTTTAATCACTATGAAATACTGGTTTCTGCTTCATGTGGATTAACTGTGCCAGCTTTTCTTCCTGTACCAACTTAATGATAACAAGGCCTCCGGGGTAACAAATCACACATAGCACAGGTCTGGTGTAAACTCCAAAATCCTTTATTCCAAGGAACTGGTGAAAGCCCATAGCCAGGCTGGGCAACAGTACATGCCCCGCTGGTCCGGATTCCTCTTCCTTTCCTTGTGTGGTCCAGATTAAGGTGACCCTTTTCTCTGTGTTCCATGCAGATCTGCACTTGGAGGGCCACTTTTCTGTCCAAGGACCTTCATGACCTTTTAGGGAAAAATCAGAGTCTGCGTTGGTAAGTATTCAAAATTTATTCAGAGCATTAAACATGTCTTGGTGGCATTCTTAAGGTTGTTCCTCTAAATATGGGCTGTAAATTGTCCCGCTACTTCCTTTTAGCCCGGGGAATGTCTTTTACTCTGCATGGGGCTGTAGATCTAATGCAACACGTAGTCAGTGTCTGCTTGTTTTTTGTATCTTGTTGCTGCCATGCTGGGGTAATGGAGAACATTTTCTCTGATTCACAGGTTGACGGGAAGAATAGCTGCTAGCTGGGGTTCAAGCTGAGAACAGTTTCCAAATTGGGCAGAGATCCACCCAATATCTTGACCCTTCCCGAGCATGTAGTGGAAAAGCTATAGAACCCCTTGGATGCCTCTATTACTCTTCTAACGGCCAATATGACAGGCGCTGTAGTGGTTAATAGCATAGATTCAGGGCCCGGAGAGCCTGCATCTGAACCCCAGTTCCACCTCTCCTAGGGCCATGGCTTGGAGAAGTGAGTCACCCTCCCAGGGCTTTTTGTTACCTCATGTGCAAAGAGAGCATCATTTCTTCATTATGGTTCCTACCTAAGGTTTGTTATGAGGACAAAAATGAGTGATTATTTGGGATGTGCTAAGTAAATGTCAACTAAGTTTTTGTTACAATAAATTGGACAGACGCCATCATACTGAAAATGACTTAATTCTGAGATTTTAGGCATCAAGTGACAGAGAACAACTAAGAGAAGCCTGTGTACGTGTGTGTGGTTGAAGGTGATTCTGAGTTAAGGTGCACTCAGCACCATTAAACCTTCTTCAAAGGTCAGTGCCCAATATGGGTGCATAGAAAGTGAGCACCTACTTGCTGGGATTGAGGATTCTAAATGATTCATGAAGGCTTTGTGAACTTGAATCCTTTAATTCCATCACATCTCTAGTACAAAAGGCAAAACCAATGTTTTCTGGTTATAGATTTTGTAAAATAAAATCCTTCAGCTGTGCCAGACTGGTGAAGCTATTTTTTTTTTTTTTTACTATAAGGTGTCAGCGGCTGCTGCTTATTGCTCCAGTGAAAGCCTAGCACCGGAGAAACACCAGGAGAAACCTAACTCCATGAAAGAAAAAAAAACCGTGAACAAAGGTGTTTTAATCTCTGGATGTGGTATTAAGCTCGTGAGACTGTGCTTCGGGGTTTCCATACAAAGACAAAGATGCCCATGCGGCCCCTGCTACTGTCCCCTCCCCTTTGTTCTCTTCTCCACCTCTCCAGTCCCGCCCGTTCTTTAAGCCCAAGAACAGATTCCACCCCTTCCCAGGGCGTCTCCCCAGACTGACCCAAGGGGAAGTGATCTCTCTCCACTTGAACTTTCCAAGTACCATTTTCTAGTCCCTTCTTTTGATATGCAGGTGCTCTGTTGCCTACTGTCTGCCTGTCTCAGATTTTCAGCTAGAATGTAATTTCAACAAGGACGGAATTTCATTTACACTTCTTTAAATCTACACACTGCCAAGCACAACAGATGCTAAATAAATAGCCACCAAAGGACTGGATCCTTGGACCTTCAATTCTAATCCTGGCTCTGCAGCCAGCTTGCAGCCAACTTGCTAAAGTAGCTTTTGGCATCTTAGCCACATGGACTGTCACACAGATATGCCTTAAATAATAGTAGTAAGTATCATAAGAATAGATAGCACTTACGGAGTTCTTATTAATTTCAATAGTGTTCTAAGCACTTTACATGTGTTAAATAATTTAATCCTTATAATACCTCTATAAGGCATGTCATCATGATTTTATAGGTGGGGAAACTGAGGCACTGAGCAGCTTGCTCGAGGACACGGCACTAGCAGTAAGAGACAGATCCAGGGTTTAGTCCCAGGCGGTCTGTGCCTCAATCTCAAAGTGACATGAGCAGTAATAACCGCACGTGGTGCTGCGTTGACTTGGAGAGGCTGTAGTCCCAGTTATTCAATCAAACACTAGTCTGGGTGTGGCTGGGAAGGGATTTGGAAGGAGTTATTAAAGTCCTCGCTCAGTTGACTTTAAGCGGGGAAGGTGATCTTGGGGAATCTGTGTGAGCCTGACTTAATCAGCTAATTTAAAAAAGCCTCAGGGGCTTCCCTGGTGGCGCAGTGGTTGCGCGTCCGCCTGCCGATGCTGGGGAGACACGGGTTCGCGCCCCGGTCCGGGAGGATCCCACGTGCCGCGGAGCG